>NC_139239.1:63933763-64114125 GCF_977018435.1 Lepisma saccharinum
TTTTGTTTTACCAACCATCAATTTTAATGCAGACCAATACTATGACATGGTTTATTGGGATTCATGCTCCCTCCACGAGCCTACATTGACCAATAATATTACAAATGAAGAAGTAGATGACTACATTAAAAACAAAAATATAGCGGAAATTCAAGACTTCCCCTGCCACACACAAGGAGTGGAGCGACTTGTGAAAATTATCACAGAGGCTGCTTCTTCCGTTTTCGGCGCCAGCACACGTGATGGCTACATCAATGCGAAATTGGAATCTAGAGAACATATGCCGACATTTCGAACAAAAAGTAACTATAAAGTTCAAGCAGAAAACTAGAAGAAAATCTTGGCCTGCCCCTTAGTAAAATTATGTTTGCCAACATCATTTGGGTGGGTGGAGCTCGCAGTCCAGCCACCTCCTCGTGGTGAGCTCTGGGTTATTTTCAAAGCATAATAAGCTATGAAAATAAGCGAAGCGCTGGACAGTAATTGATGAGCTGTTAGCAATTAGAAAGCCAAAATATTTTATTTAATCTTTTATATCGGAAAACCTTCAAATAAAACAGTCGAAACCAATTGGAAACCATCAATAGAAAAATATGGAGTTTTTAGCCTCAAATTGACAATTTTTGACCAAAAGCATATGTAAATATCATAGGAAACCACCCCTAAGGCACGAATGTAACATATTTCCCATAAACAAAACAATAAATGACCATAATGCAGAAAAAAAACACATGAAATAGCCAAATAATGACATTTTTGTGAAATTGTTGTGCGTGTTGCATAACCAAATCACTATCAAAACTTCAAGATCGATGCGCGCCACCTAAACGACCTCCAAAAATCTTAAAAAAATCAGTCGTGTTTTTGATCACAAATGGCCACTTTTCCGCACTAGCCACCTTAACATTTCGAAAAAAAGTTTTTTTCCATACACCCTAATACATAAGTAATGATTTGAGTGCGATAAAAACATGGTGTGATGCAAATGGCCTTAAAATTAATGCTAATAAGTCATGTTATACATTTATTGGAACTCGAAATGCTATTGGTTCGGTCGAGCACACTCATACAACAATTACAGTAAATGATGATGTCATACCTAGAGCTCAAGTAGTTAAAAGTCTTTGACTGATATTTGACACTCGTCTATAATGGAATGAGCATATTAGCCGCCAAATCAATAAATCATTTGGAACACAGATTCTTGTTTAAATTTAACAAACTATTATCTTCAGAAATCAAGCAGCGATTAGTTGAAACACATATATCCATTTCTCGACTATTGTGACGTAGTGTACTCTGGTAGAATAAATAAAACTTTACAAGCAAAGATTCAAAAATGCCAAAATGCGTGCATGCGGTTCATATTTTGCATCCCGAGACGTGAACATATTTTATCTTCCATAAATAATAAGAATATCCTCAATATGTACCGTAGGCGGCTACTGCATACATATTGCCTTATACATAAAGTTAGTACATCTGGCAAGCAGTCGTATCTGGCAGACATGTTGATCCCTCGCACCAGTATTCACAGCCACCATACAAGAAATAATTTCAAATTTAACCTTCCACTCTGCAACACACAGGCATATCAGTCGTGGTTTTCATATTTTGCTGCAAAAATATGGAGTGCCCTACCTAAGACCATGTCGAGCATATCTAAAATAGAATCTTTCCGAAATGAAGTAAAGAATTTTCTTTTGGCAGAGCAGAGATTGTGTTCAAATACTATGATGTAACTTGTATGTTTATGTTATGTATTTTGTCTACATGTTTTTATTTTTATTTATTTTTCATTCATTTTATTTTATTTTTATGTAGTTGTCTTTTCACAATTTTTGTATCATTTTATTCATACATTTATTACAATTATTTTATCAATAGATTTTGTAACTAAATCATACAGTTTATTGTACACTGTATTAATACTGTAATAACATAAGAAATGTAAATTTAAATGTAATCGATGACACGGGTTAGGTGGCAGAACAGCCTCAGGCTGAACCTCGCCCACGTAAATAAAGAATTTGAATTTGAATGTGTTGCAACTGACGTTGACAATGTTGAAAACATTTTCTGTAAAAAAGAATTTTCTAAATATCAAAGGGAATTTGCATTCTAGACTGTGTCTAATTGTTCAGTGTTTTTCTTTTTAGTGAAGTGAAAGTGTCCGATGGTGTGTGAAAGGAAGGGTAGTCAGTGAAGATGAGTCAGATTAGAGCATTATTATATAATAAGTTTTTCAAGGTACTATACAATATTAAATTAAAAGTTAAACAACTTGGCCGTCCCAAGCCAGATTTAAACATCAATTCTATTTTTTTTAAAAAATTAAATTGTAAAACTGACAAGACATCGAAATTCTAATAGTAGCATTTATTTCCTAGAAACTCTGGCTGACCTCCGTGCACATCATGCTACGATGCCAGGGATCACTGGTTCAAATCCTGACCTGGGCATGGGTGTTCTTTCCTTATCTTTGCAATTAGCCAAAAATAGCACAAATGCTAAGTAAAATAAACCAATCTTAGGAACTCTGAATTTTTGTCTGCAATTTTAGTAAACAAAGTTCCATTAAAATTACCTCTTTCATTAGATTTCTACGACATATGCTAGCGAAAATTTTTCGATTTCTTGATCACGTTGGCACTATCCATCATACTAGCCACCAGTCGCCACTGCTATATGGTGTATAATATTATGAGCAGTGGCACATTTAAGATTTGTATTTGGTACCTGGTGGAGTAAAGGAGTGTGTTTTAGCAATGCTAATTACAATGTTTGCAGTTAACACACCTTGCAATTTACAGCAAAACTTAACAAATATTACATTTACAAATAAATGAAACTTTTTCACGTTCAGTATCTTGTGACAAAAATATTTATGTGAACACACAAAAGTTAAATTTTTAAAATGTCCATATCAAATACAGTGTACAAACCTCATTGGGGGGTAGTTTGAGAGCTGGTACTTTATCTTCCACATAATCCAGACTCTTGCACAGAAAATCGTCGACAACATGCAGTGGTTTATCAATTTTAGAAGTTACAGGTCGAGCTTTTTCTACCACACCATTTAAGGTAGACTCTGCCAGGGATAGTGTCTTGTTCACCACTGAGTTGTAGGACTAAGATAAGGAGCAAGATGAAATTGCTTAAATTAAGTTTTACATGAGAAAGTGAACTCACTTGAAATTTCATTACACATTGTTATTCCTTAACAGGGTACAGTAAAATATTTTCTCAATTAGCAATCTGTGCGTGTGAAAAATCCTTGAAAAATCCATTCATATTTACCTGTCCACATGCAACAGTGTACTCAAATATCACCTAGAACTTTAATTTCTTCATTACATACTGTTCTCAGTAGAACAATGTGTGTGAATCATATGATTAACTTTGTAAATATATGTTGTGTGCATATCCAGATTAGGCAAATAACTACTTAATGAGTTTTCATTTACATTGAGAGCTTCTCAAATTTTGCATGTTAATTGGTCATTATCCATTGTCTAGGGTTTTTAACTACACTTATTCTAACACTACGTTCCAAGAGCACCTTTTGTCTAGTCTTCTTCAGAACAAATTTCTTATTGTCGAAGAACTGTGAGAAGAGATGCTGTCTTGAAATGTAGGGTTAGAATAAGTGTACTTAAAATCATTGGAAAAGTGATTTGGGATTTATGCAGAATTTTCCATCTGTGGTGTGAAAGTTCATATTTAGGGGGTGTTGGTCAAATTTAGAGCCAAAATGACCATTAATTGACCCTATGTGAGAAAATTTAGGTGCCGTTTTAAGAAATTTTGGGGGATGTTGGTGTATGGATAATTTACTGCAATGGGCAATGTCCAATTAACATTGCATGCTAATTTAGAATCATTGTTACGAACATTCAGAAAATTTCTCAGATTTATTCATCACCTGCTCGATCAACAAAATTGTCTTAAGATGACAAAACAAATGTTAAACAGTATCCTCAATTATATTAATTTTGGCAATATGTTAAGTTTTTCATATATATATCTTAGATTACAAGGCTTTTGCAATATTTCAATCAAAACTGTCCACTTGATGAAACTGTGGTAAAAACATTGCCATAACAATTTGGTAATTCAGTGAACTCAAATGCCCTTAAAATCATCTTTAATCATGCATGTTTTTGTTATTTTGAATTTTTAATTCGTGAAGTTCGAATTAATTGTAATTGTAATTTCAGTTTAACATGTTGACATTCATAAAGAAGCATTGGCATTTCTTTACCCAGCTGACCTAAGCTCTTTTTAAAAATGACAACTTTTACACTCTCTACCTTCTTGTTCCTCTGAAATAATTTTGCATGTGTTACAAAAGTGCAATTCAAACTATTCCTGGCACATGAGTTTAAAGAGGAGAGTCCCTTTATTAGCTATTCACTTACCTTAACTTTGCCATAGCAGTCAGCTGCACGAGTCCATGCAGACTTGACAACTGGAATCTCCGATACACGAGAAAATGATTCCATGTGAGCTGGTTTAATATTTTCATTCGTTTCAGACATTCTTCTGTAAGAGAGTTATTTGTAATACCATGGGTTTGTAAATGAGTTCATACTTATACAAAGAGTGTGTATGTTAAAGCTAATTATAAAGATACAGACTAGAATACTTCCAGTTTTTAAAGCTAATTATAAAGATTCACACTAGAATACTCCCATTTTTTATATATTCTCACTGGCTGCTGGGTCATTCCATGCCAAATGATCCAATGATGGTTGCATGACCATTTTAGAAAAATTTCATTTTTAGTACATACGTTTGTACATATGTATTTCTAGATATCAAAATCAATGTTAAAGAAAAATTATTGTCTAGTTCTCCTGGGGCAGCCATTTTTCCAACATAACGCATGGCTTTCCTTGCTCATGTAGCACTTTTCAGAAACCTTAATATCTCAAAAACCATTAGAGCTAGAGACCTGAAACAAAATTCATTTTGTAGCTAATGAAGTATACTTTCTATGATAATCAAGTATGTTTTGCTTAAAATTGCATCGTAAGTACGAAAATTATGGTGGAAATTTGGGTAACAATAGTTAAAAAAATGTACTTTTAAGCACAATTTTTTCAATGAAGGGGTTTAGTCTAAGGCTTGATTTTTTTTTCATGTGTAGACCTGCCTGCAGGGTGTCTATAAATAAAATATCAGTGCTTAGAAATGCAACCCTTTTTACAGCATGGGCTCAAACATGGCAGTTCATTGAATTTTGACAGTTTTCGGAGTTAAATATCTTGGATGGGTCCTCTTGAA
This sequence comes from Lepisma saccharinum, assembly GCF_977018435.1. Lineage (NCBI taxonomy): Eukaryota > Metazoa > Arthropoda > Insecta > Zygentoma > Lepismatidae > Lepisma > Lepisma saccharinum. Next base: position 63,939,053 of record NC_139239.1, read on the forward strand.
AAATTCTGAAATTTGGCACAAAGGAAGCCCTGCATGAACCTAACCCACAGTAAAAATCTCAACTTTTAGATTCAACTAGTTTTGGTCAATATGAGGTAACGTTAAGTCCCCTAATTTCTAACGTTTCAAAGTAAGGTTAAACTACATCCCATACTATGAATAATGAAGTCTTCTTTTTCTTTATTAAAGTTGGGTTAAATGAAACCTCAGAAAATATAGTAACATTAAGGTTCCTATACTTGACTTACCAGAAATTGAAATTACAAGGTATGACAATTGAAAATCTGCGAAACCTAATTGCAAAAGGTTTGATTTATTAGGTACCCATGACTAGTTGGTGTTGTCAGCTCCAAAACTGAATTTCCCTCACATTTTTTAAATGTAGCAGTACATGCAGCTTAAGATAGGCAGTGGCAAGCCCAGGAATTTTGAAAGGGAGGGGAGGGGGGGTTACATATACTTTTTTAGTATACTGCCCTGTTTTTGCCACATTATCCTGCCTTTGACGTAATTGTTTATGGAATACTAAGCCAAAGGTATTGGGTTATGACCCTCCAACTCCTCCTTGGGCACTCCACTAAAAGAAGGCTATTTATTTTGGAGGGTCAAAGCCGGTAGAATATATTTTTGGTTTCCTATATTTACTATGTCCCCCCCCCCTCCCAAGAAAATACCTTAGTTTAAGTAGGTGTGAGTCATGCGCAGCAGAAGATTCAGAGACAGGTTTTGATAGGATGCGAGGCAAGCCTGGAATTGATCTTTGCATGGACAATTTCTGCTGTCATTCTTCCTTTGCCTATGTGCCGAGAGTAGTGACTTGTGAATGTTAGTTATCTGTGACTGGAAATTGAGTGCTCTATAGAAATTTTAACTGGAGAGGACTGTCATAAACACATTTTTGCTAAGGTTCCCAAAGACCTAATTAATCTTAACGAAATCAGTGAAAATTATAAAACACTTCTTAGGTCAAGACTACAGGTGGATGACTTAGAGACAATGGTAAAGAATGTTGTGATCTTCAGAAGTGCCACTTCAAGAAAAAGTTAAGTAAGGGATTTTTTAAAATCAATTTGCATATGATAAGGCAAAAAAGTGTCCAGTAAGCCTTATACCAGTTAAATCAATATGCCTGGCATGTTGGAGTAAAATTTTCATATCTGGAGCAAGTGACTCACTTAAATGCCAGAATGGAAATTATGTCTTTGTGCTAACCCAAGAAAAACTAAAGGAATGCACAAAGTCTAGTCTGTTCTGTTTTTGATGTATCTCCTGTTTCAAAACTGAGGAGGCTGATTGCAGAAAAACAAAGTGTTCTTGCTCGAAAACTATTCACATTATACAAGGAGTGCGAAGGAAACTGGAAAGTTGCTTTTCACAAAGTATTAGAACTGAAGAAAGAAGGCAAGTGTGACAATCCTTTACGTGGCCAATACAATTATATAATGGAAATAAGAAAAATGTAAATTAGCGAAAACTAATGTTGAAAAGGTCAGAATCATCAGTTTTATTGATACCACTTTGTCAAGAAAAAATATATGTGATGAACTGAAGGTCAGAAATTAGGTGACATACGTTACCTCATATTGACCAAAACGAGTTGAATCTAAAAGTTGAAATTTTTACTGTGAGTTAGGTTCATGTGCCAAATTTCAGAATTTTTCAAGAGGACCCATCCAAGATATTTAACCCCGAAAACTGTCAAAATTCAATGAACTGCCATGTTTGAGCCCATGCTGTAAAGGTTGCATTTCTAAGCACTGATATTTTATTTACAGACACCCTGCAGGCAGGTTTACACATGAAAAAAAAATCAAGCCTTAGACTAAACCCTTTCATTGAAAAAATTGTGCTTAAAAATCCATTTTTTTTAACTTGTTACCCAAATTTCCACCATAATTTTCGTACTTACGATGCAATTTTAAGCAAAACATACTTGATTATCATAGAAAGTATACTTCATTAGCTACAAAATGAATTTTGTTTCAGGTCTCTAGCTCTAATGGTTTTTGAGATATTAAGGTTTCTGAAAAGTGCTACATGAGCAAGGAAAGCCATGCGCCATGTTGGAAAATGGCTGCCCCAGGAGAACTAAAGACGATAAATTTTTTTGAACATTGATTTTGATATCTAGAAACCTGTACAAACGTATGTACTAAAATCGAAATTTTTCTAAAATGGTCATGCAACCAATTATTTTAAAATTGGTTCATTTGGCATGGAATGACCCTGCTACATTAAGTGAGCAAATTTGATGCTCAACTCACTATCTCAGTTCCAAACGTACTGGATTTGAGAACTGGATAGAACATCCAGTGTGTCACCATACAGCACTGACAAAACTTCCAGACCTCCGAGTACACCAAAACGAACATCGTTTCTTGATAACATCTATCTTGAAAATGAAATTCAGAGCGATTTTGTGAATATCACTTTTAGTGGCATTACAAGGTCATGCACTTTTCAAAACCTGAGACCCATGTGGCCTGTTCTAAAATGAAATTACCCTGTTATGGATGTTGAACTTTGCAACTCCCAAATGAAAAATGTTACTGCGCCACAGTATATTTGTGCTATAGGTACTGCTTATTTTACAACACAGGTGATTTATCCCACTACCCATCGTTACTTGCAGTTTATGAATTCTTTAAAACATTCTCATGTACTGAATGTGACAAAGAGGTGGTTTTCATTTACGGAACACCTTGTATATAGTGCAAACAATCTCGAAATCATGTTGATTATTTCTATGACCAGAATAGATTAAAAATTGTATCAATTTCGTGCATGTCTATAATATAATCTTCAAGATGGCCACGTTTTAAATCTCAATATTGATGCATATGTTAAAGTTACCAAAGGCTTGTATGGTTTGAAAACACCAATGCGAGAAAAAAGAGGATGGTTTGTCATAAAATATTTAGATTAACTTTGAGGTTCATGCAGTGACATTTGGATTCAGGCAAGCGACCGATAATTATTCCATTTCACACAAATATATAATTATTATTATATATTGTGATATTACAATAAATGTTCAAGTACCCTATTGAAAAACATTAACAGTTGAGTTTTAAGTCCACTACATGCACAGATAGGCTAATTGGGACTGGCCCTACAGTCCGATCCGCTATGTGCCTCCACCGTGTATCAAACCCGGGACTCCTTGATTACATGGTGACAACTGCAAATCATTATCAACCCTTACGAAGTAGTATTTATTCTTGTTAGATTAAGTAATAATTGGTCTTTCCAAGGTTAATTATTTCCTTTTAAAATTTTAGGTACCCATTATTATTATAAATACTTGTTGATATATTAGTATTTGATGTGGAGGACGCCATTCCCTCTGCTAGGATGATTTACGTAAAACAGCCCTAATGCTCGAACATCCATCCCCCCTCCCCCCTTCGAGCACAAACTGTTAAGAAATTTTCAGTCTTCTTTTGCCTTTTTTGATTGCAGGAATTTAATCTTTTTCCACTCCAAATAGTGGCGCTTCACGTATTTCATGCGTTGCAAGATTGAAGCATAATAGAAAGATATGAGCAGAAGTTAGTTCAAGGGCACGATTTTACTCCTGATATTCCATACCCTACGACAACCTGTGTTGCATTATCTAAGCCAGTGGTTCTCAACCTTCGAGAGAGTCTGTAAATTCTTCATAAAACTATGCCCCGATAGCAAATAACGTATTATTTTTTAAAAAATTAATATATAGCATGAAACTAAATACAAGAAATAAGAAATAAACCACGGCATTATTTAAAGAGTAATAGTTCGATTATGTCTACGCATTTTGACCAAATCTAATTAGGTTTAAATTAGTTGTCAACTACTGGATCTAATGAAATTTCCAGTTTCCTCAGACTATCATCATTAAATTAATTTTGTAAGTGTGGATTTTCATTCACATGTTGCATTTTGAACACCGAAAAATTCCATTGGTGACGTCGTCATCTTGTAAACAACGGGTCCCTGTTTTGATACCCGCTGGAGACTCATAGTAGTTCGGGTCCCACTTTAAACTTTAGGTCTCCCTCCAGTCTTGATTAGCCCATCTAAGCCTAAATGAACTTTAAAACTCATACTGAAAAATTCCAATTAGAATATTTCTAGTACAAAATATTTTGTTAATGAAAATTGCTGCGCAAAGTAAAACTACAAATTTCAGAACCTCTCCTGGCCCTGTATAATTGATGCTAGGGCCCACTACCGGACCGCGGCCCGGCGGTTGAGAAACACTGCTCCAAGCTCATGTCACTGCAACTAAACAACTCGTATTCAAGAATACGTGCGTGGCTTTATTTCTTTCCCAAAAAAAGAACAGCCAAGATCTACGAACACTTCTATGTCACAATGTGGACTCAAAACCTTTTTGAGAGACTTCCGTTGTCCTGCAAGAATGAAATAAATTAACTGTATAGTATAATTTATAGGACTCTTGCAGATATCCATGGTCGGGAAGGTAAAAGCTATTTCTTCAACGAGTTTCGGCTGGCCAGGCCACAGCCCTGAGTCAACTTACCAGGCGAAACGTTGAAAAAAATACAAAAGTCAATGAGGAGCACGCTGCAAGCATAGGCAAGGGGTAAACGATCAGATAATCGAGTTTCTCCTGGACGGAGAATAGCGCAGTCGAAAAGGAAGCACGAAAACTTTGTAAGTTTCAGATTTTGAGAACACTATGGTTTTAGCAACAAATGTACGAAATATTCTACGAAAACTTCTGAAGAAATCTACAAAAGTGGCGCTTGCCCAGTCTCGGTGCACGCTACTGATTGAAACTAAAAATACAACAAACATCTGGTCTCTGCAAATGTCACCTTACTTTCAAACTATCAACTATGGCAAGTCTATTAGGAAGGAATTAAGTTTTTCAGTTTGTAAACAAATTTTCATGTTATCAGTTAATACTATTATAGCTATCAGTTTAATCGACAATAATTCTGTTTGAATGATGCCTTCATTGGATAAGTTAGGCCTGCTAGATTTAGTGTCGTTAGTAATTCGAAGTTAAAAGTTACAAAGGCGTTGCACACCATCAAAGCTTATTTAAGACTGACTTTTCATCTTCCAAATGCTTTTCTCACCCTCCCGTAGACTTTATAAGAAAATATACAGCATACGGAAGTCAGTTCTTCCATCGTCCTTCACAACTCATCATAGCTAAGATGTTACGAATTTATCTTCACAACTAATAAAACAAACAAATACAACAGCGTCTACATCTTTATGAAGTTAGTGCAAAATAGAAATCGTTTTAAACACTTCCCCACGCTCAAAACACACCTGAATAAACAGCTGTAACTTGTAACCAGTAGGAACCTTATCTCAACGACACCAACGCTTGCAAGTGTGTGCAGAATTCGGTTCGAGGCGCACGTAGCAAAGTGTGTTCGCTAGATGGCGTTTGTGGTTAAATGGAAAACCAATCGTTGGGCTTGTTTTAACGAGCAAACAGAATCGACAGTGCCTAGAGTTTTGAAGATATGTCCATTTTCTTCAAGTAGTGCGTGTTACAGTTAAGCAAGAAAATAAAGTCGTTTAAAGCATTTGCCACTAGTAATTGGAAATGTTAACGTCAGAAGCACTTTTGAATGAGCAGCTCGATATGTGAAAATTGAAATTCTTGCTGAAACCGATAAAGTGCCGATATAAAATTTATCGATACTGATAACTGATATTCTACCGATCTGATATAAAATAGACATAAAATATCAAGTGTTCCATAAAGAAAATGGGCGGTTGAGTCACGTCATAAAAATAACAAGTTACGTGTTATTTATAGAAGTATCCCTTGAGAAGTATCGGCTGATATCGACATAGTACAGATTTATCTGTTCCGTTCCAGGGAAAAATATTTGGTTTGATTCGACTTATTTTAACATATTTTTCTTTTTTCGCCTCTACGATAGATATTGCATATTCACTGTTCATCAAATCTCATGTTCGAATACGTATTCTTATCTTACAGTCTCTAGAACATATTTTGTGGTGTAACTGTTGCACTCACAAGCATGGGTGTCGAAATGGCCGCTGGAACTCAACATATTGAATAAATGATCCATTCTCCTTTCAATTTCTTAACTTTTACAACTATTTTTTTTTAAAGAAATCTTCACATTGTTCATATTAATTTTGCTAATAGATTTATTACAAAAAATACATCTACGAGATCGTCATAGCAACTTTAATAGTAGATCTAGTAATACATCTATCTTCGAATTTCGATACGCGAGCCCTAAATGTTCTAAAAACTCAGTTTTAAGTTACATACTAACGTACAGTGGCGAACATTGCATATACCCAGGCGTAGCGAAAGAAGATAGATAAAGTGGCATACATACGTACATGAATACACACACACACTTGAACCATGAAGGGGTTGGTGCAGTAGCGGCGATTGGGGCCCAAAAACTAAAGGGGGGCAAGGTTTGCAATAATGTGGGGGTTGTCCTTCCTTCGAAGAAAGTTTTCGCCAGTTAATACTACGTATGCTGTAATGGTTTTTACGCACAACTATTTCTCACTTTGAACATCTTCCTCGCCTTTAAAATAGGCACGGCAATACTTGGAAAGAAAAACAATTTTTTCAATCGATCAAGGAATATAATTACTGTTCCAGGCTCATTTACAGAAATTTCCGACGGCATGTTTTTCCTCTTCAAGAATAGACCCTCCTTGCTTCCTGGTGTGTTTGGTTTCCTCCCAGCTGCTGCGTGGTACTAAAAAAGCTGGCGTACCTCGTGCGAACACAGAAAACATTGATCAGTGTTTTAATACTTATAATAACACCATAATTTATTTATTTGATTTATTTCGGCTTTCTATACATGGCAAAGTTAAGGCAATAATGTATTTTCTTCCACTTAACCATCTACTTCGATATTTTTCACATCTGTTTGCAATAAAATACAAAAGAAAAAACAAAAAGAATACAATTTATAAACGCACGCACAAACACATAATGCCATTAGGTAGCATGAATTTACATTAAACCTTGGTACTACGCGTATAAGATGAAAGCAATTTCATTAATTGGTGGTGTTCTCTTTAGGTGTTTGGGACCAATTTGATTGTTTGTTTGTGTGTTCGTAAATGTAAAAAAAGTAAAGTGTTCCCCTGTGCTTTGCACCACGCCATGAAGGCGTATAGGGGGTGAGGAGTTAGGACCCCACACTTTCTTGGTCACGGCCGAAGGTAGGGGTGATGTGATCAGAACCACGCCCCTGGCCGCCTTTACCCCCCAGAGTTTCCTCCAGGTACCCACTTTATACGACGCCGGAGCCGCTTGAATAGGTGGAAAAATCCCGGATCTTCCCCGTCGGGGATCGAACTCGGGTCTCTTGCATGGAACGACTGAGCTACCGCAGCTTCTGTTCTGTTTGCGTGTTCGTGTGAGAGTGAATTACTCAAGTCAAGAACTGAAAAGAATTCTAGAATTTGTTTCTCATGTGCAGATCTCGAAGGCCAACATATTGATTTAATTTTGTCCTTAGATGGCAGAGACCCCTTTTTTATACAAAATATAAAAAATAGAAAATATACTTTATATTCTTAAAATTGGAAAAACATATTTTTTTGTATTTGTAAAGATTATTGCACAACACTTTACCTTGAAAATGATATTAACTGTTATTATTTTAAGCAAATTTTCGTAGAGTTCCTCTGGTGATTTGTTGGATAGGCCTCTTCAAATACCTATAAATCGACATTTGACGGCCCAACTGTTAGCTACAATTGACCATCTACATTCAGTAGCGTGCCCAGGATTTTCGAAAGGGAGGGATTATGTACACTTTTTCTGGTAGTCAGCCCTAATGTCGCCATATTTTCCTACCTTTGATGTTCTTTTTTTATGATTACTGAGCCAAAGGGGGGAGGTTATAACCCCCACCAACCCCCCACTTGTGCACGCCACTGTCTACATTAGTAATTTTGAAAGGTTAAATAGGAGCGCTATTTATAACTGACTTAGAGATACATTGAAAGCATTGTTAACGTGTAGCCAGTGGCGGCGATTACGGGGGGCAGTTGCCCCCCCCACTTTTTGCCACTTTTACTCCCGCACTGTGCTAAAGAGAAACTAAACTGTCCTTGCCCCTCAGTTTTGGAACCCAATCGCCGCCACTGCGTGTAGCTGTGCTTAAAAAATGAAAGGGGACGAGCGAGTGATATACCGAATACCATATAAAGTAAAACCTTTACACATTTAAACAACCTTACTTTCTGTTCTTTTCTTAGTATAACAAAGTAAGTTTTCAGATTTCTGATGTTGTGTTTCAGACAAATCAATACTGAGAAGAGATGGTACCCCCGACGAGTCTTCTCATCTTCAGAACGAAGAAACGTGTCTCTGAGTCTCATGGTGAGTTGGAAACGTCCACCTTGTTCTCGGTTTCTTCTAAAGTTGCAAGTGACTCTTTCGTGGTATCTCTCTTCTCGATCTCGATAATGCCATCATCATCTCAGTCTCAAGTATCAAAATAAATTATACAGGCAACTGAATACTGACTGATTGATACTTTTGGTTCCCTTTTTTTTGGATCACCCTGTATGCAGTCTATGCATAACAACATTAGCCAACAAATTTTAACATTTTTACGGTAGAAGTCATTCTTAAACAATTCTGACCTACCGAATCCAAATCAGGTCAAGAAATGTGTCACGTCACATATTTTTGTCTACAGGGTGACTGAAAAATAACATTACCAGGTACAGCAAATGTCATCACACGTTCTTTTACCATACAATCAGATTGATACATTGACCACACAGTTTACAGTTAATGTGGGATCCTTAGTCTTTCTCCTGATCGACAACCACAATACAGAGTACAGCAGCTTGTAAGATGTTTGTTTTCACTCTTTTCAAATAGGGCTTTTCTGTGACTTGGGAACAAATGATGCACACACATAACAAAAAAATGTTATTCGATTGTTTGTAGCTTCTAATCCTTGACTTTGCCATGCTTGTCCCAGAGAAAATAACTTGACCACAGGAAGCAAACTAGCAGCCTCTCACAAGAACGATCCTCGGCTGTTATGCTCACAACCATAGTGCTAGTCGCCTTCACCTTTAGAAGGCAAACCGCATGCATTACTCTATTGTTATTTTCAAGATAATCTTGTCAGCACTGGCATGTTATTGACACTAATGCATTGTCTTTGAACATTTGATAAAGATCTGATTATTTCTGATCTGATCTTTAAAAAAGTACAGAATACTTTTACGTGCTATGTGCTTGCATATGCTACATAATAGACTAGCATTTTTCTGTTAAATGTAATAGAAATAAAACTGTGTGTGTCAGAAAATTTTTGAACTGTATTCAAACAACAGGAAGTGGAACAATGAATATATCAATATACTTATTTCCATTCACTTGATCATATAAATACAAATAGCAACTATAATATGGGATAGGTCAATTACATGTCTAATTTTGAGTATTAACACATACTTATGTATATTAAAAAGTAAAAAAGAGTATAAAATAACGTAAAAAATAGAAGAGAAATCAAAGGTCATGTCTATTAATGAGAGTGACGTGCGGTGATGTCGACACTTGGGGTAGCAATCAATGGCGTGCCCAAGGGAGGTTGGTGTGGGTCATAATCTCCCTCTTCTCTTTAGGGCCCAGTATTCCTAAAAATAGAACGTCAAAGAAAGGAAAGGATTGCAAAATGAGGAAGGACTTCTGAAAAGAAGCACGTATTAATCCCACCCACTTTCGAAAATCCAAAACATGTTGATTTGACTATTAAGCCAGAGATCCCGGTTGTTCTCTGAACAATCAATCAATGATTTGAGTTATGCTACTTAGCATCGTTGTCACATCAAACACAAAAAACACCCATGCCGAGGTCGGGGTACAAACCCGGAACTCCTGGTGTCATAGCGTGTAGTGATAACCACTCCCCCGCGGTTGGTTGATTTGGTGTTTAAGTCCACTTTATGTACATAAAAGCTATTCGGGACTAGACCCACAGTTTAAAGTGGGATCCGAACCACTATGTTCCTCCACCTGGTACCGATCCGGGGCCACTTGCACTCCCCCACGGAGGTCGGCCGACAACAAGGATGAGTCGAAAGCTCGAACTATTCGGATACGTGGGTATCGGTAAACCAAACTGCGTATTTACTGAGTGGTACGTAAATTTCAATTGGATTTTTGAAACACCATATTTGTATATGATTAACGTTTTTCCAAAAAAATTGCATTGCTTGATTTCCCTAATTTCTCCATCTCACGATCTCGTTACTGAAGGATCCGGGCTCGAGCCCTTGCATGAGTGTTCCTTTGTAACCACTCTTCATCCCTTTAATTTAATCAACGTTCATCGTCATGGCAGAAGTTAGGTAAAGTGATGGAAAAGCAACGCTAAAGAAAGGAAAAAGAAAATACAAATAGTTTCCTCCCAGTGCATCTGCAGGGCACTGTGAAATCAAGGAGTCCAGAGTTCTCTGTTTATGATTGTCCCTCGTGATTTTCATAAGCTAATTAGCTACGATTTAATCTATACAGCTAGAAAAAGTGATGGAAGGTGGCAAAAATTAAATATATTAGAGGGGATGAACAGATAACAAACACACTTTTTTGTAGTTTCTTCAACAATATTCATTTGGCTTTTTTAGTTTTGGGATACATTTTTCATTCCAAATTATTTCATTATTCACTGCAGAGTACAACACATAGAAACAAGAATGCACGCTCGTCACGGGTTCGAATCCCGGCCTGAATTGTTCTTTGTGAGGTCCCCTCATCAATTTTATTATATCATCACTCACCCTCATTTTCGCGGTGAAGTAAAATAAACCAAACCAACAACAACAATTAAAACGCGAGTTTTCTTGCCCAAATTAATACATCCGTATTTGTGACTGTTAGCTTACCTATTATTTATTGGAGGCCAAATTTTTAGTATATTTAAATAAAACACTACTAAAACGAGAGAGAGAGAGAGAGAGAGAGAGAGCGTGAGCAAATATTTGTTATTTAATCATTATATATTCCATATTTGAAAAAAAGAGAAAAGAAACCATAACATTTTTGTCTGCACATAATACAAGTACGTTCCCATTCATATACAAATAAAACTAGATCCAATATTATACATACATATTGTACAGTGTCTCTCAAAAGTTTAAGGACAACAACATTTTAAACTATGCAACCCAATTTACACAAGGCGTTGGTGGGTTGCATGTAGAGTTAGGCTCAATTTCAGGGTTGCCACATGCACAATAGATATTTATGAAATTCGCGAAAGAAATAAATTTAAGTATTATTGTATAAAATTAGAAACAAATATCAGTATTACATTTGTTGCAAATGAGAAATATTTTCTGAAAGAAAGAAAATCGATTTTCTAGTACTTCCTTGCTGATGAGTCTACACAAAGAAAAGAGGAGAGAGGACACGGAAGGAGACAAAAGAGAGGAGAAAAGAGAAAGGGGAAGAGGAAAAGTAAAGGAGGGAAGAAAATAGAGGACAGAAGTGGATAGGAGAAGTAATGAGGAGAAAGGAAAAATATTCGAGAAGATATGAGGAAAATAGAGGAAGAGGAGATACGAGGAGGAAAACGAGATGAGAGAAGAGGAGAGAAGGAGACGAGAAGAGGGGAGTGGAGTAGAGTAAAAGAGAGAAAAAGAGAAGAACGAAAAGAAGAGGAGAAGAGTGCAGTGGAGTCGGAAATCGAGAACAGGAGAGGAGATAAGAGGAGTGGAGAAGAGTGGGGTGGAGACAAGATGCGAGAAAAGTAGGGAAGGCGATATGAGATAAAAGCAGAGGAGAAGGATTGGAGAGAAGAAGGAGAAGGAGAAGAGAAGAACAGAAGGGACTTGAGACGAGAGGAGAGAAGAGGTAGTTTGCAGAAAATACGTCTCAGCGTCAAGAATTGATACTCTGATCAAATTATACGACATGAAACATTCAATAACATTTTATAATGTATTGGAGAATGTATTAGATTGGTGCGAAATGTCTTTTGGCTGAGTAGAGAGCAAGAGTAAATCCTCCACGTAAGATATTTGATTTTACCTGAGATTATTTCACTAAAAACATGAATGTAATTTTAATATTTATAAGAATTGTCCAATTTTTCTCCACTTCTCGGTTCGTTGAAATGGAGATTTTGTAATTTAATATTTCCCCTCCCCCCTTCGTTATTCCAAACTGAATCATTCCATTTCACACGGCGTGGACAGTGAACACAATGACAATATGTTTAAAACTTACGAAAATAAAATATCTTACGTGGAGGATTTACTCTTGCTCTTACCCTACTTTTCTCGCATCTTGTCTCCACCCCACTCTTCTCCACTCCTCTTATCTCCTCTCCTGTTCTCGATTTCCGACTCCACTGCACTCTTCTCCTCTTCTTTTCGTTCTTCTCTTTTTCTCTCTTTTACTCTACTCTCCACTCCCCTCTTCTCGTCTCCTTCTCTCCTCTTCTCTCATCTCGTTTTCCTCCTCGTATCTCCTCTTCCTCTATTTTCCTCATATCTTCTCGAATATTTTTCCTTTCTCCTCATTACTTCTCCTATCCACTTCTGTCCTCTATTTTCTTCCCTCCTTTACTTTTCCTCTTCCCCTTTCCTCCTCTCTTTTGTCTCCTTCCGTTTCCTCTCTCCTTTTTTCTTTGTGTAGACTCATCAGCAATGAAGTACTAGAAAATCGATTTTCTTTCTTTCAGAAAATATTTCTCATTTGCAACAAATGTAATACTGATATTTTTTTCTAATTTTATACAATAATACTAAAGCCCCTATCACACGGAACTGGATTTCTAGTTGGAATGCCCTAGTTGGCGGTGAACTGATTTTCTGGGTAGTAATCATGGCCGGCTGGCTGACTGCTTGACTGGTTTTGAGGAATAGGACATGTTCTAATTGCTACTAACTTCTTCGACTAGATTCTGTGGAACAGCCAATCAGAGCAAAGTTTGGCCATGTGAAGATAATCTGTGAGTTTGTAAAGTAGCCTTTTTTTGTCTGTGGCTTCCGAGTGCATACAACACGAAAGGCATGTGTACAATTGAAAAAGCTAAAATATTCTTCCATGCGTGTATAGTAAACGTTGTAAAGTATGTATTTTATCAGCGCCGTTCTTCTCTACCTAAAACCATTTAATGCGATGCGATATTTTTCTCGGTTGGATAGTTATGTTATTTTAAAAGTGTGAAGTGATACGTTGTTTACATCTCGCGCGGCCGCCATTATGGGAACGAAAGACTATCGACAAGTACGGTATAACAAGTACCGTGTGAGGCGAAAACTAGCAAATGGGTAGCCAGTCCAGTGTCAACTAGAGCATTCCAACTAGAAATCCAGTTCCGTGTGATAGGGGCTTTAGATTTATTTCTTTCGCGTATTTCATAAATATCTATTGTGCATGTGGCAACCCTGAAATTGAGCCTAACTCTATACGCAATGCACCATCGCCTTGTGTAAATTGGGTTGCATAGTTTAAAATGTTGTTGTCCTAAAACTTTTGAGAGACACTGTACAACGTTTAAAAGATTGTGTAAATAAAGATAACATAAGTACTGCAGAACATTTTCCCCTGAGTTCTTTAGAGGATTTACAAAGGAATCGAAGGGAAACCAATCCCCTATCTGTCCTATAGGAGATAGACTGGAGGACCTGAAACCACGGGCTTTCAACCATGGCAGCGGGGCGCGAGGCGGCAAGGGAGGTACAGGAAGAAAGCTTCCCTTTCCCTTCGAGCGGTTGTCTATATCTGGATCTGGTAAGGCGGAAGAAGAGCCAGCTAGGGTATTCAGCCTTGCCAGCTGATCACATCGAGGGACGAGAAGCGCGTGTATGAACTGAGGCTTCAATATAATAAATATTGTGATTTGATAATAATTAGAGATGTGAGATTGCTTGATCTATCTCTGCTAGACTAGCTACTCCTCAGTGCACGTCACTGATTAATGAGAAGAAAAATCAAAGGTTATGTCTATTAATGAAAAATATGATCTAGGTACTCATCTGTGCTATAAAACAAATAATTTATTAGCAAGCTCTTTACTGTCATTTTAAATTTAGTTGGATTATGATTCTTGAATTCCTCTGGCAGTTTGTTATAAAGTTTTACACCTTGAAATCCTAGACCATTATGTGTTTTGGATGTGTGGACAGTAGAAAGGTGGAGGGAGTTATGCATACGAGTGCTGTATTTGTGTATGTCCAGATTTGTTGAGAAGATTTCAGAATTTTTATGAATAAAGTACAATGTTTCTAATATGTACAAACATGGAAGAGGTAATATTTGAAATTCATTGAAAATTTGTATCGTTGGGCTTGAGAGGTATACATTTTTCATAATTTTTAATATCCGTTTTTGCCAAATAAAAATTTTCTGCATTTTGGGTGAACTTCCCCAGAAAGAGATACCATATGTAAGTAAAGGTTTAATCTGTCCAAAAATACTGTCCTTAAATGATTTAAAGATAAAACATTTCTCAGAATTCTCATCATGTAGCAGAGCCTGCTTAACTTTTGAGTTAAAATAGTAATTTGCATGTCCCAAGACAGGTTTGTGTCTATCCATACTCCTAAGAATTTTATTGCTTTGCTTTCTTTGACGACTTCATTGTTAATAATTACATTTAAGTTTTTTGTTTGCTTTACTGGATTAAAATTTATTAGAACTGTTTTATTAACATTCAGGGAAAGCTTGTTGTTTAGCCAGGTGTATAGTTGTGTCGTTGTCAAAACGGAATTCTTTTGAAGTTGCTCATGTTCCAGGCTTTTCGCTATGATATTTGTATCATCCGCAAGAAGTATTGTTTGAGACTCTGATAAAGTTTCTGGAAGATCATTTATGTAAAGTAAAAATAAAACTGGTCCTAGAATTGAACCTTGCGGTACACCTCTTTTGAGGAACAATTTGTCTGATTTGATTTTGTTAATATCTACATACTGACATCTGCCTTTTAAATAAGAACTTGCAACAGACATCACCCACGTTATAGATATACCTGACTTCTACCACCTGTTAATATTTTTTTCATAATATACCCACAACGTTTTCTAGGTTACAAGCTAAACAAACCACATTTGCCACCAAAACGACCTTAACTCAGTTAAACAAGTGGGATTTATTCTACCTAGATGAGCCAATCTTATATTAAATTTAAACACGTTTATCTCAGTTAGGTTCCAGACACACTTGAGACGTTTACTGATTAATTGAAAGACAAACCTTCCTCCCTCTTTGCCACCTTTATGTGCATTTGCTTATTAGAGAAAAACTAAAAAGGGAAAGGAAAGAACCGGGGTGTAAGGGGTACCTTCCACGTAGGCGCCCAAAAGTCAACCTCACTTCCACGTAGTGCACCCTGGACTAAAGACTAACGAGGCTCTGGCGACTGGCACTATGGCCAGTATAATTTTGTGTGTGTTGTTCTGTTTTTTGTCCTTGTGTGTGCTGAGTGCCCGTTTACAGCCTCAGCTTTTAATAGAAGTCAGAACATTTTAAGAGTTTTAGTGATGCAACGTTAGAGTTGTTATTTGTAACGGTAAGGGGCTGGTCCCCGTATAATGTGACGGGAGCAAAATAGCCTAAGTGCTGACGCTCCCAAAATTTTAAATTCAAATTCTAGTCAAAGGAAAGAACCGACCGGGGACTTCCCAGGGTTTGAACCTGGGAGTCAGTTCCATAAAAGAAACAAAATAAAACTAGGTTAAGTGAAAGATAAACCTTTCCCCCCTCTCCTACCTTCCGAACATATGCTTATTAGAGAAAAGGAAATGGGAGGGGAAGAAAGAAACTGACCGGGGACTTCCCGGGGTTTGAACCTGGGAGTCGGTTCCATAAAAGAAACTAAATACAAACCAAAAAGGGGGGGAGGAAAGAATAGGGTTACCAGATCGCTATGAGGGAAATGTAGAACATAATGTTTCAAAATGTAAGGCATTGAGTCAAAATGTAGGACACAAAACATTTGCAATAAATAATACATATTTCTATAGAACACGTTAGAGAGTAATTTAAAATTGACACTTTTCAGAAAAAAAAATCATAATGAATTCTTTAATTCAAAATTTCCAAACTTGTAATTATACTAAACAATGAACCTCTTTTAACGGTACTTTACAGAGGAGCCAATTTTTACCAAAATTTCAGGTTTAGTCAAAATATATTTATGGGAGACTGGACAGTCAAACTCTTTGATATTATATGGACCAGTACCAAACTTCTTACAGACTTTATGAAAAAAAAAATCTCCGTGAGTCCGTTGTGCTGATGGTAATGAAAGTAGTCTCTCAACCTTTGCATTATGACCTGTAATGGCAAACAAATATTCAGCAATTACCGTAATTGAAATGGTTCCAGAAGTTTCATCTTGGGTGGTTTTTAGTTGAATAACAGGGTGTCTACCAAAATAACAAATCCAAAATTCTTGAGTTTTTCAGGATTTGTCTTTACATTTATTTTTCGTTTTTGTTTACCTAAGCAGGGGTCGAATAAATAAAGGTTAAGTTGGAAATTAGCAATTAAGAAAATAATATTTAATAAGAAAATCCTACCAAAAGGCTGGTTAAAATGAAAACTGCAGCAGTATACAAGAGATTTAGACCTATTTTATCTATTAATGCATTCTGGACTGCATTTTGCAGACTAGCGAGGCTCTGGCGTTTGGACTCACAACCAGTATAATCATATGTGTTGTCGTCCCTATATGTTTGTGATTGTCTCTTCATCCATCTTATCTTATGGCCATTCATCCTCATCTTCGCGACTAGCCAAAGGGGCAGAAAAGTTAAGTAAAATAAACTAAATCCACTAATCAATCATTGGGATAGCAAAAATTCTTGACCACAAGTATAATTACTTGACTTTTTATTGACTTCTTAACCTACTTTCTTTATTTTTTCTTGATATTCACGGCTTTCTTGACTAGTAGACACCCTAAATAACTTCGTTCTCTAAACCCCTGCTTTGCAATCAAGATAATGAATTAGAATGGGAAACACCTTGTTTCATCAATATAAACCCCAAGGCAAGAAATTACCCTAATGCATTGAACGGTCGCATTATTAGAATGTGGCCCCAAAACTTTTCTTCAATAGTTGCTTCCGTTTTTCTGTTTGTCCTCTAACAGAACAATATCTTCTTTTCTTTTTCGGCAATGACTGAAGCAAAATAAATATCACAAGTCCATAGACTTGTAACTTGCATGATTTGTATTTGTTAAACTGAAACACGTATTTAGCCTAATTTTATTATGTGACGCTCAAAATGTAGGACATTTATGACATTTTTCAAATTCCTCCCGGATGCCAGACACAAGGCTAAAATGTAGGACATGTCCGGGAAAATCCGGACGTCTGGCAACCCTAGGAAAGAACCAGCCGGGGACTATCCTGGTTACGAACCTGGGAACCTGAAATTTACTGGGGCACATCCATTATGGGTCTCTGGTCAGGGACTGCCCGGGGTTTGAACCTGGGAACCAGAGACCTTGGGAGACCCAGCCGGGGGCTTCCCGAAGATTGCTCCTGGGAACCGGGTCGTTAAGGGCTTCATCTTTTAAGGAGGGACCTGGCCGGGGGCTTCCCGGGGTTTGAACCTGGGAACCAAGTCCTCCATTGCTGCTGGTGGTCTTCTCTGGCAAGTAGGCCTTTTCCTGAATGTCTGCCAGTTGACATCAGGGAGCCATAAAGAGACTGGGCTCTCGGCCCGTGTGAGCTTCTTATATAGGTAAAGCAGGTGGTGCTGATGTATCTTACTACGTCATAAATTTACACGTAGCAAACCCCATATATTTTACATATTGCTAACTGTGAAAATTTAGATTACCCATTTTCTTACTGTTAAAAACCCCAAACTAGAAAAACGCCAAAAAAATGTACACAGCTGATATAAAACATTTACCAATCTTTTAAAACAACAATGAGCATCCGCGGAGTTCAGAACAAATAAGATAACACGAGAATGGAAGACAAAGAACATTAATGCAGCATTTCAACAATTAGAATTCGGAGTTATCAAATCTAAGCTGACAAAACCAAAACAGTGAATTCAATGAAAAATATCATGTAACTACGGGCACGTTACAAAGTGAACCATTTTTTTGCAAAACCCCTAATTCCATAATGGTCCATTTTATCTAGTAAAATGTCATGCTGTACCAAATCAAATGCTTTGGTAAAATCTAAAAATAATCTATACATATCCAGTTTTTTGTCTGTCGATTTTAGTATGTTATTTGTAAATTCGAAAATAGCTTCTGATATTGATTTACTTTTTTGGTATCCAAATTGATGATTGGATAAAATTTTGTATTTTTCTAAGAAAGTTACTAATCTATTTAGCACACTTTTCTCTATTACTTTAGAGAAAACCGACAAAAGAGAGATTGGCCTATAGTTTGAGCATTTCTCTTTGTTGCCTTTCTTGAATAATGGTCTGTCTCACTTTTGCTATTTTGTACTCACTAGGAAAAATACCTGCTTCTAAAGATGTATTGGAAATACTTACTAATGGTTGTAAAATATTATTCACACATTTTTTGAGTAGAGAACTTAAAAATTCATCTGGCCCTGATGAATACTGATTTTTTAAATTTATAATTACTTTCTCGACTTCTCCCTCAGTTACTGGGGTGAGAAACATAGTGTTTGTGTTTCGGGGACTGCTTAAATATGTTCATAATGTAGGTGTAGAGATTACTGCATTTTTATTTACAGTATTGGGAATGTTCACAAAATATGTATTAAAAATTTGTGCTACATCAAGGGGATTGCTTATTTATTCTCTATCAGACATTATTTCTATTTTTCATTCATGTAATTTTTTTTTCTTACCCAGTTTCATCATTAACAATTTCCCATAGTTCCTTTGATTTATTTGCAGATTTGCTTATTTTTATCTGCAATGGCTAATTTCTTCCTATTGTTTATTACCTTCCTGAGGATATTTATTGTAGTGGTCTTTAAGTATGGGATTCTTGTTTTTTCTGGATTTCTTTATATAATTTTATTTTTGTTTCACAGGATTTTTTTTTATTCCTTTAGTTATCCAGGAAGTTTAGTTGGTTTGATTAAGGGGTTGTTTGTATGGCAATGCTACTTCAAAATGATAATTTATTGTCTTTGTGAATAGGCTACTTTTGTATTTAAATTTTCCTCCGTGAGCACATCAGTCCAGTTTTCTTTCTTTAAGGAATATACAAAGTTTCCTATATTTTCCTTGGTGAATCTTCTTTTTCTACAGTAGCGATATGTTTTCAATTTTTTTGTTTTATATTCTCTGGTATATGGAAACTTATGAAAACTGCTTCATGTTCGGACAAGGTAAAGGTAAAATATTTGTGGAGTGTTCAAAAAATCTTGATTAATTACACTGATTAACAAAAAAATAATTTCGGCGGATATCTTGGTATCCAACACGTGTTCTAAGACAATTGAAACATGCTGATTCAAAATATGCAAACCATTTGTCTGTAACACCCACCATTCTTGAGATATACGACATCAACCATTTATATATGTTTAACATTGTATCAAGGCAAACAAACTACCAGACATAGGTTTTTACTAAAGCACTTTTTGCTACATGGAGTACCATTGAACATGGCTATAGCTAAGAAAATTTTGCAAATGCATCACATGACGCGTATACTATATAGTAACATCTAGTTGAAGGTATAATACACATATAAAATACATACATATAGAAAATACTTCCTTCATTTAAGGAGTGTTTGGTTTTAATTTCTTGGCTGCAGAGTTGCGTTTGTGCTGAGCATTTGGCATGTCGCGCTGAATCGTCCAACAGTAGTCAGCCTACATTGCTGCACTCCATCGACACTGATAGCGTGATTCCATCACCGAGATGTCCTCATGAAAATGTTCACCATGTTCGTCGCTGACTGTACTAGGTTCTCGGGGAAGAAGTCAAGATGTGAGTCGAGGAGATGGATTTTAAGGGACATGTTGTAACCCAGCTGTCTTCTGTACGCACTAATGCACTTCTGCACAACATTCACATAGTCAGCAGATTTATAATTTCCAAGGAAATTGGCTATGACTGACTTCAATGCCACCCATGCATCTCTTTCAGTGCCATCCAGTAAGTCTTGGAAGTGGCTGTCAGCAATGATCTTCCTTATTTGTGGACCTATGAACACACCTTCTTTCACTTTCGCATAATTCAACTCCGGAAACTTGATGCACAGGTACCGAAAAGCATCTGAGTCATTGTCTAGTGCCTTCATAAAATTCTTCACGAGTCCCAGCTTCAAATGAAGCAGTAGCATGATAACTTTTTCACGCTCAACCAACGGCACACGAAGGACGTTTTTACTTCATGGCTGCATTTTATCTCTGATCGGCCAATTTTTCTTTATGTAGTGGTGCTTCCTATCTCTGCTATTCCACTCGCAGATGAAGCAGCAGTACTTCTTCGCCTTCCTTATCCAACCGCGCAAGTTGCGTACACATGTCAAACATATGAACTGTGGTGCCCACGAGTTACTACTATCTACCTTCGAATCAAAGTATAGTTCATATGCTTTCTTCAGAAACGGTGTAAAAGTCTTCCGATGGGATGTATTTCTGTTAGATGGCCGCACACGTAGCAAAACAGATCTGGTGAATTTATGCAAGCTCTGGACGCCATAATCCACTGTCACTCAAAATAAAAAAGAAACAAATGAAAGTATAGTAATGCGATCTCAAAAATATTTCGACGTATTACATTAAGTATAACTGTTTTCACAAACAACGAAAAAAAAATTCGGCGTTGCACGAAAAATAACGAAAAACGACGAAATTGTTTTGAGGAACGGTATTCCATTAAAAATAAAATTTTGTCGATATCTTCAAAGCCTGACGTGATAGAGCAAAACGGTTTTCAGATTTGAAATCAGCATCAAAAACTGCATTAGTAAATGTAAAAATCATGTCATATCTACAGCTTGTTTATCAGTGTTATTACTTGATCAATACATGATTTACTTATTGGCGTTATCATTGTTAGTGAATTTATTGTTGCAATCAAATTATGGGAGGTTAGAATTGTATCTAGTTCATTTTTTTCTGGACTGTGTTTTAAAAAATCTATGTTTATATCGCCCGTTACTATAATGGGTAGTTTTTATATAATAAAATGGACAACATTGTTTCTAATTTTTCAAAAAATGTGCCTAAATGTCCATCTGGTGTTCGGTAGAAGCAAACTACTGTTACTGTGTTGTAATTTTGAATTCACTACTGTGTGTTCAAAATTGAATTCTTTATTTGAATAATAAGTTTTTGTTATGTTTTTAAATGGTATATTGCTTCTAACTAGTATGGCAGCACCACCTCGTTAGTGGTGTTTACGGCAATATGCGCTGGCTAAAATAAAATTTTACTTTGGGTGGAAGAAACCTTCTTTTCGCAACCAATATTCAGTGGCACAAATTATGTGTGATTTTTATGAGGGTTCCAAGAATCACATCCAGCTCATGGACTTTGTTCCTTAATGACTGAAAATTTTGACTCATTAACCTAAGAATATTTTTGTTTTCAGAGATAGGAAGTTGTTAATTTTTGTTTATATTGACTGTATGTACAGTCTTAGAAAAAAATACCTGGGCCACGGGACGTAGAATTTCGTAACGTCTTAAAGCCTGTTGTTTATGCAACCCAAATAACAAAATATTCGCTTAAGTTTGCCTGGTGATTCTGAGTTCTCGGGATGGATTGAGCTTTGATAGCATGAGTCACATGACTCGTGCCCCAGCCACAACAAACAGCTGGGTGCTACGATGCCTCCAGAAGAAAATTTCAGGAACTGGTTTCTTGACAAGACCTACTCGTAAAGAAATACTATTCTTTCAAGTGATATTAGAGTCATTGTCAAGAGGTTCGCTGAAATGATGGTTCTCATCACAGACCACATGCCACACGTTAATTGTTTAAGTCCAGTTCATGCACTGGACCTACAGATTAAAATGGGATCCGAACCAAATGCCTCTCTATTTGGTATTAAATTCGGAAGCCTTTCATTACATGGCGAAGACGTTACCACTACGACATCAGAGAGGCAATGGAACCCCTTGAGAAAGAGATAAGCGAAAATTGCTACGTGACAAACCATATTTGCCCGTAAATTTTAAAAATAAGACAATATTTTGTACTGACAGTTTCGAACCGTGGGAGAGACATATATTTTTTTGTACCATCGTCCATTTCACGAGTTTATAATTCTTCCTCACCGACACGAGTAACGCGAGTGGTAGAAGAAAAGCGAAGTAAAATAACTGAAACAGAAATAAAAGGAAAAAGCGAAATAAATTTTATTCATAATATTCTGCAGTCACTTGAGTTGTATTCACGGGATGCTATCTTTAAAGAAAGCCGTGGTCTCTTCCTTGTCTTTTTTGCTTTCTTTGTGCTCTTGCTGCCCCCGTCACGATTGGTCTAAAACTAATTAATGCGACGTTAATTAAACAATCCAAACAACGAAACAATGCACAATCAACTGCACAAAACAACATTCCAAATGTTTTCGAATCGGAAAACAATTGAGATGCTGTAAAATGACTTAAGATGCAGTAATAAAGTGGGAATTCGGTACCGTATAGAATTAAATCGGTGGAGATGTTCGATTTGATTGGATGTTTGTTATTTAGATTTGCTATTCTTTCACTTTTGGCAAATAGCGACGATGAAGATGAGTGATGCTATGATGAAATTGATGAAGGGACACTTACCAAGGACACCCACGCCCAAGTCGAGATTCTAACCAGGGACCCATGGCATCGTAGCGCGCTGTGCTAACCACTCCTCCATGGAGTGGACATTATAGCATATTTTGTGTGCTCAATTGGGATCAATTAATGGAATGAATAGGCATATTATACGATTAATAAATTCATATCATAATACCACGTCATATTATTCGGCACGAAGTAACATCAGAGACATTCAATCTTGCATTTTTGCCTTTCAACTAATTCTTTGAATTCAGGTTAATCACAACAATAAGATAAATTATGAAGCAAATGATAGTGAATGTGGGATATTATTACGAATTACCTGACAGAAACAACATTAAGCAGGCTCGGTGGTCAAGCTCATTAAGTGATTGACATTCGATATCGTCTCCAAAGTTCCCGGGTTTGAGTACCGTCCTTGTCGGGGGTGTTTGACTATTTCGTCATCAATTTCATGTAATGGTCACTCGTCCTTATCGTCGCGATCATCGAACAGGGAATAAAAATTATAAAAATAAATACGATGGAAGAGTACTTATTTCATCTCTCACGAAATCTCCTACAAAACCGGAATATATAAAATACATGTATATTCATTCACATACATTTTCGATTTCTATATTTAACTAATCGAGACCGAGAACGGGAGAGCAATTTTCAATTCGACAAATCGAGAGACGGAGAAACTGTCAAGTCTCGTTTCTTCTTGGCACCTCCGTAATCGAGTTGTTCTGTTTGTCATTGGCTTTGTATTGGCAATTATTGCCAGTATTCTTCCCCTGCAGGTAAACCATAACGATGAATTATGATGAAATGAAGCAGATAAAAGGGCAAGAACAAGAAAGTCATGCCTGTTCGGGACTCCAACCCAGAACCTTATGTAACGAGATTTGAAATTCTGGAGAAGGCGTCCGTGTTTCGCTTGGTTTTCTCTTTCCTCTACTTCTCTTATATTATCATACATGTATAATAAAAATGGATCTGATACGATATGTTGCGATTCATAATTGTGCTGGTTAGATGCTACAGATGTGAACTCCAAACTGCAATATATTATTCCCTTGTGTTTCGTATGTGGTTGAACATGAAATTTTCTTACACTGTGACAATTTCTTTCTTAGTTTTGGTTTGGTGCACAGATATGCTAATCTGGACACGACCTTCAGTTTAAAGTGGGATACTAACCACTATGTGCATCCACCGTGTATCAAACCCGGGATCCACTGATTACAAGGCGACGACGTTATCACTACGCCATCGAGGAGGCCCCATGACAAAATGTTATTCACTCGATCTCTACCATAATTTATTTCAGCATTTACATTTTCGATTTCTTCTTCTTTTTTCCTTTTGTTAACTACTCTTATACAACTCTTTTTGCGTCTTCGAATTTCTTCTTGTTTCAGGAAAAAATAATACATGCAGGCTCTATAAAAATCCCCCGTTCAAATAGATAAAACGTTCACTCTCGAGAACTAATTTACATGTTTATCGCTAAAGTAACCATTAGGAAGGAAACTATTGAAATGGTAACTGATATAACTGCAGATCAAACAATACTTACAGCCACTAACGAAATATCTATTCTTGTGTAGCCTCACAGACAAGTATATGGTGAGTCATTCACTCTTGCTGACTACGGGCGAAGGTCACTGAACTAAAGGGTGGTGGCAAGCAAGCAGGCTTCTGCTCTACCAAAGACGAGGTCACGTGTTCCAGTTATCAATGGCGTACGAAATAAGGAGGAACACAGCTATCTGCCGTATGTTTTGGTCCCGTCATTGCACTTTATCGTCGTGGCCTTGAAGTTCCCTCAGGGCACTCCTACGTAATGGCTTCTGGAGGAAAAGTGGGTGCGTATAGAGGTCCTTCAACTTTCGTATTCTTTTTCATTTCAGAACCCGTGCTGTATCGTCGACTTAATCCAATCTATCCGATGTAGGTTTTAGGTTCTGTTTCTGTTCGGTTATTTCACATTGTCTTCCTGCTTATGTTATTCGCGACCAGAGGCCTGCACAAGACCTGGAGCAGACCCGTTCGCGAGACATCGCTCCTGAAATGCCATGCAACCTGCGCAACACCCTCGCTTGAGCAGCTTGTATGCCCACCTGCCCAGATCGTTCCTGGCAGGCATTGTAGACCCGCCGGGTACTCGCAGTCTTACGATACCTAGTAGGTCTCAGTTCGTTCTTTCCATCAACTGCAGACCCCTCCCCCTGCATGACGTAGTTGCTTCGAGTAGAAACGGCGCCGGACCCACACCGTTCTGCAGTGTTGCCAACTGCACTAGATTTTCACTACTTAAAATAGGGAACTCAAAGCTTCGTAAGCCACATCACCAATGAAATGAGATTTACGAATGTTGCTACCCCCCCACACACACACATTGAAATAGGTTTTCCGTGGCACAGGATCCATAAGTATATGTCGTAAATAACCAATATACGTATATATAGTGATATAGGGCAGGACCGAAACATGTCACGTTCGACGCTGAGGTCGCGAGTCAAACAACACACTGTTCTACTGCGAACACCAGGGCCGTAGCCAGCCAGGGGCATTGCCGTTACCCTCGTTTGGGTAAACTTGGATAAACGTAACAACAACAACAATCACAATAATAGTAATAAAGTAGCATGAAAGGCATTATTATCCTCATAAATCACGCAAAAAGGGGGTAGAAGTCGGTTCTCACGCATTTGTGTTGAAACAGAGGATTAGAAATATTTTTTTTCAACACGTCAATTTCACATTAGCTAATAATGGAAAACAAGCACACAAACTATTTTTGAAAGAAAGAAAGTGCGTGATAAATGCATTCCGAATGTACATACATATGGCATGTAAAATTTCCATCTACAATATTTTCTTTTCACATGGAGCGACGTATTACATAATTAATTCATCCAACTCCTAACAAACCAACATTAATAGCAAATAATATCACGGGCCGCCATAGCATTCTCTGTTTTAAAACTTTTCTCACTTAGATCGTTCGGCGCTCAGGGCCGACTCCCGCTACCCCTTTGCTACGGCATTGAACTTGATGAGACTTGTACTTTAATGTTTGACCCCCACCCTGACCCCTCCGCTAGACAATTTCCGTCCAAGGTTGTGAGCAATGCACCCTGCCCCCTCTGGTTGCGCCACTGCGTGCCTGGTTAAGGCACCATGCAATGAAAAACAATTAGTTTTCAGTGAGGAGATTTTTGTTTGCTCGATCATTCATTTAGATAAATGAAACTGTAATATTGCGTGCATTTCCTGGCAATAAGATAAAAACTGCTTACGCTGACCTGAAATCGCTAAGTGTATAAATTCTCCTTGGAGAAGAAGCTCCTCCTAGGACTTCGTAGGATTTAGTAGATACGTAAGTAGGCAACACTGGCTGCAGCCGTCCACGTGGTGATGAAACACCTGGAGCGACACGCTGCCGGAGGGCTGTTTCCTTCCAGCAGGTTTTGCAGGCGCCCGGGTCTTGTTGAATGCCCAGGTACCTTGTAAGCGCAGAGCGCCTTGAAGACCAAGAACCCGGGTAAAGACGCAAGTCGACTCGTTGCCGTGGGCAGGCGAGCAGGTAAACCTGTTATCGCGTGCAAGCGGGCAGTGGGTAGGTAAAAGGCAGACTATGCTGGCCTCTATTCGCGACGAAGGATCTGGATTCGATAATCTGGACAATAACGGGATTGTGTTAGTTGCTTGATTTGGTGTCTTAAGAGGCCATATCATGGGCAGCAGAAAAACAGACCTTCATTCAGAACACTTTTACTCGAAAACTATTTGAGGCATTTGAATGAGCTTTGTGGTGAATTGATCAGAAAGGATGAATCTTAACAGTGATTATCGAAATTTTTTTATCACTTCCATATTTTAATAGATATTAGCTGTCAAATAGCTCAGTTTTTGGATCGGCGTATAGAGCCCGATTCTAAGTTACTGTAAAAATTTAACCTTGCAAGGCTTTCTTGCATCCTTCCTGAGTAAACTGATTTTTTTATTTTTCAAATTGAGAGGCCCATTGTGACAATACGCCATTGCAAACATTGATACGCATTTTCAAACACCTTTGAGAATGGCTTTATTCGGGCCGTAGCGGGGCTGGCCATCGGCTGGCGGGGTTATGTTCAAGTCCTACAAGTTCAGCCGTCTGCCGATAGATGACTCTGACCAGGTTTTACTACTGTGGGCGTGGCTTAGATTACTTCTTCTACCCTTGGCATCGTCTTTTCCCTTGGGGGCAGCTTTTGACCGTGCTCCGACCATTTCGGAAAATCCAAAGTTGATTTCCTTCACCCGGCTGTTTTTTCATTGTGTTTCATTTGTCTTATTTCTATTTTCCAAAAGAATAAATACATTAATACAGACTGCCCCAATTGAATCTTACATAAACTATAGCAAAATTAAATTTGTTTTAAGTCAATTACATGCTCAAATAGGGTAATCGGGGCTGGGGCTACAGTATACAGTGGGATCCAGACCACTGTGTAGTTCTACCGGGGATCGAACCTGAGACCCCTTGAATACAAGGCGAGATAATTACTACTAATTTCATCGAGGAAACTCAAGGACTTATTTGGGGAGGGGTCCGGACCCCTCCCCAAGAAAGACCAAGTGAAAAAATTAAATAATGAAAATATATTTGTGTAGCATTTATTACATAATCGATGGTTATAATTTCCTTTGAACTTATTGATTGATTTGTTGTTTCTAAGTCCACTTTTTTGCACAGAAAGGCTAATCGGGACTGGACTTACAGCTTAAAATGAGATTCGAACCACTACTTGCATCCACCGGGTATCCAACCCGGGATTCCTTGATTACAAGGCAACGACGATACCACTGCGCCATCGAGGAGGTCCACTCTTTGAACTTATTGGAAGAAAGATTGGAAGTAGGGGGCTTAGAAGGACAGTACCAATTACCAAAGATTTATGCTTGCACGCTACTATTTATAACAATATGCATAAAATATTAATCAGGAACTTTACTTTTCGCTAACCGGATCTAACATTCTCTTTTATTCAATAAATATTCAATTCTTCATCAATTTGAAATGAATTTCTTTGCCAGGGCACTTGTTTTTTATGCAAATTATGCCGATCTTAACTACAGGTAAGCTAGATAATGCATACTTGCTGTTATCCGATCTTTTTACCTATTTATGTGATAATAATATAATTTTAACTTAAACATCATATTATTATTATTATTCCTGACACAATTGGTTCGGTGTATTTCTAGATACGTGCCTTGGGAGGCCCTACAGAAATTACAGCGAAAGGAAGTGAGACAGTCAGTCGGGTACTCTTTCAAACGCTAAATCTTGTTCTTGTCCCAAGTTATGTAAACGCTCTCTCGTTTTCGTCTCGATCTCTGAATATAATTTCAATTATAGTCACATTAACTTCAACGCATTTTAAAAATACAATTTGTGTCTATACAAAGAACACGCTTGGGCAATACATTCACATTTAGAGAACACCGATGTATTTCATAAAGAGGTAAGACAACTATGCTGAAGGTAGATATTTAAATTTTAAATATAAATCACTGCACATTCAATTATACTATATGTAATGTTATGTTATAATAATACATCTTGCAATTTTTTAAATTCTAGTTTCATTAATATTTTACTTTGGATATTATGTGAATACATTAATCGTGATGGAGGGAGAAAACACACCGGAACGACAAGTGACCGGCGACACGTGTCGCTTGAGAATTTCACCAATCGAGCGTAGGCATGTGCGGCCTGTCATGCCGCTACGGTGAAACGTTGCTGCTGATTGGCTCGTTCCTAAGCGACATATGTTGCTTGTCGCTTCTGTGTGAGTTCTCCCTAAGAGGGCGAGTGACAATGAATTCAATTACATCTTCATAGCTTGTTCATGACTGAAAAAAGCTACTCGTGTCGCATGTCGCTCGGACTGGGACTTTCTCTCAATATCGTGTATCATGTCGACTCGGTTTGTTGTTCTTGCATGTTTTGCTTTAAACTGTATAGGCTCTTGTTGCTTGATGTGAATGTTCCGTGTCGCTTGGGAACGAGCCAGTCAACAGCAACGTTTCTCAATGTAGCTGCAGACCGAAGTGACAAGCGACACATACCTCTAGAGAACAATCCAATCAACAGCAACGTCTCACACAGCTGTAGAATAACATGTCACAGAAGCCTGCGTTCAATTGGTGAAATCCTCAAGCGACACAGATATTTCACACCGTCTAAAGCAAAATATTCACTGTGCATGCGCGAACAACAGGCCAGGGCGACACGATGGACGGTATGAAAAAGAACTCAGTCCTAGGGACACACAAGCAACAGACAACACAAGCTGAATGGTTGATTGCGTTTATTACTGAGAGCCAGTTACCAAGAGACACGTGTCGCTTGTCGCGTGTTGCTTCGATATCAAATATCCCTAAAAGTAAGCAGCTTTTGAAGCACAGTATGAATAGTTAGTAGGTAAACAGCAGTGACAAAACATATGATTGATTGATTGATTGATAGATAGATAGATAGAAAAAATTGCCTATAAATCCGCACCCTAATCATAACTTATTAAACATATCAAAACATATTTTTCATTCATCAATTTTTTACGCTTACAATAACCTCTAATTATTACTAAATCAATTTTTGTATTTTCCATCTAATATCTTATTCTATTTAGCTCTTGCCAGTAGGCACTTTATCTTCTTATGTATATATTTTTTTTGGCCTCCATCTCATCAGACTTATCATTCATTAATTTCCTCAATTATCTCATCCAACTCGTTTGTATTTCCACCCTTCTACATAAGAGTTGTAGCTTTCCTGGCGACGTCAATCGACGTTAGCTTCCATCGTATACATTGCTCTCGTCTTCAGGTAGGAGATGTTGTTGCTATGTATGTGCTCGAAACGTTGGAAGATAACGCCGATTTAATCTGGCTGGTACACCTGTTCAAACCCTTCAACATGCTAAATTGAAACAACAATCTTTCGTAATCATTAAACAGGATGGAATAAATAGCGTGGAGGCTTTTGTAATATTAATAATTTGAATTACTTCCCCATTAAAAACTGAGCATCCTCGATGGCGCAGTGGTAGCGTCGTTGCCTTGTAATCAAGGGATCCCGGGTTCCATGCCTGGCTCAGTCCCGATTAGCCTTACTGTGCATAAAGTGGACTTAAAACACCAAATCAATAAATCATTAAGAATTAATTTTAAAATTTTATAATGAATTTCGGGTAAAAGATTCAATATACTAACCTCCATTATTAATTCAATGCCTAGAGAATTATAAAAAAATTGGGGGGGGGGGGGTTGTATTTATATACACGAACGCTCGGGAGCCAATATAAGTTTACAACCTGCAAATCGGGTTTTCTCTACCGATTCAACAAATTCAATATCTCCAATGTTGTTTGTGTTGCACCTGATTCAAAATCGGTCATAATTTATTTCGGAAATTATTTTGGGGAGGATAAAGACAGTCGATAGGAGAGCTTGACTGCCCGGACGTTCGATTCCCGGAGGAGAGGGTGAGGAAAGTGGGCTCTCCCACTGCATGAGGTGCATCTACGTACAATGACTCTACTATATAACTACGTGGGAGCATAGAGACGATTTGCATCGCCTCTATAAATAAGCGAGACTGTGAATATGTAAAGAGCCACCACCACCCACCCCCCAATATGCCTTCAAAACACATTGCATAATGCAGGTTGGTGGCTTTACCAATTTCTTTCAAATACAAGTAGTTAATTATAGTAACAAAACATCTTATTATATATAATTGGATTTTTCAAAATTACAATAAAATAACAAAGCAACCAATTTTGTTGTAATTCTATAAAGAATAAGTTAACATAGGCCAGAATCGGTAAACTTCCCGTTCGGACAAATGTCGCAGTTTAAGTAGTGGTCTAAACAGGCAAAAAACTGCTTACTGACACGTAATCTGACTTAAATTTGGCATAAAGCAGTCTATTTTTTAGTTTGAAAGACCTTGTGACATTTGTCGAGCCGGGATGAAGTTCTTCATAACTAATGAGATAAAGAAGAAGGAAAATTTAATTCGTAACACTACTAACGGACTTATTACGCCATTCGCATGATGTAATTAATAAACACAATAATTCTAATTACATGATTATTAAAAAGCAAACATTTCTTTGTAAATAATAATGTAAAATGCCTGTTTTTGACCCATCCCTCCCCTGTTGTAGGTTTGTTATCCATGAAATATCAATCTGGAATTTTTTGTTTCACAGGTACCAGTCATAGAGTAATCTTTACGCTGTAAATATCAATTTTTTTAGCTCCCCGATCGGAGACATCTGGGCTCAAAATTTTGAAAAAGAGAATCAAGAAACGATCAAAGAGCTATAACAGTAATTCAGCCGAAATACTCTGATATTACATAACTTCCCTTACAAAAATATCCTAAACTTTGAATTTTGGTCAAAATCAATATGTTGAAAAAATACGCGAAACATATAATGTAGCTTGAAATGTGCTGAAAACAATGTTTTTTACCCAAGCTATCATTTTTCTTAGATGAGTTACCATAATTACCGCAACTGTCTACAAAGGCTAAAAATGCCGCAAACCATAAGTCAAACAGGGCCGTAAATTTTTAAACGAAGTCATGTATAGGAAAATACTACCCTTGCATAGGGGTTACAACAACAAAAATATAGGCTATATAAATAGAAAAAGTTGACCATTTTCTCAATTATTATTTTTTTGGACCACATGGTATTCAATGGCCATATTTTGCTTTAGACCTAATATTAATTAAAATATGCAGGTTCGATTAAATTAGTGCATATATTGTTTATCAGTGAAAGTTTTATAAAAATAGATCAAATACAATCACAGAGTTGGTTTTATGCAAGGATAATGTTGGAAAATTTTCTGCTTGAAATCATTCACACTGAGAATCGAACCTGGGTTTACTACGTGGGAGTCTGATGTCATATTTTCTCTGCTTTTCTCATATATCAGTATTTACTCAGTTATATATTTTTTAACATTCACATTCAGAACATAAACATCCATGTCTTACTCGGAATTCGAACCCGGGACCCCTGCTGTCGTAGCGCGCTGTGCTAACTACCTCGCCACGGAGGTCAAATAGTAGACTACTGTGACTCCTTATTCGTTGAAGAGAAGCTTTCACAATTATGTATGTTACAAGCCACATATTGTTGCTGCAGGACTCTATATTATCGTCTGGAATTTTGACACGAAATGGTAAGATCAGCTTTTGGCAATGAAGACCCGAACAGCAAAACCTAGGACATGTCTGCGGAAAGAAATGACAAGGGTTTTACGACCTGTCAATCCCGTGTACCGAGGAGGCGTGTTCTTGAGGGCCTCGCGAAGCGGGCCTGGACAAAACATCTGGTGGTGTAAACGCTGTGCGCGCTCTATCGGCAGAAGGAAGGCGAATTCGGAAAAGGCCTTTCCATGATATACAGTCTTAAGTCCACTTTATGTCCTGTTAGGCTAATCGTGAATGGACCTATAATTTAAAGGGGGATCCGAACCACTATGTTCCTCCACCGAGTATCGAACCCGGGATCCCTTAATTACAAGGCGCCCACGATCCAACTGCGCCATCGGGGATTGTGTTCGAAACGAATGAATCAAATTTGAGTGATATGATATGCAACCATTGGAAGACTATTGAAAGAAAAGCTATGGGAACCTGCCAGTTTTTCTACTGCAGACAGGAAACCATAAACATGGAAGAGAAGCTTATATTCTATGAAACCTGACGCTATGTGCTCGGATACTGGCTAAATATAATCCATAGAGGCATAGCAACGTTAAACAACCTCTTATATGATACATATAGGTTTAAAAAGGTCAAAATACAAAAATTGTGTGCGCCTCACTGATGGCGTTGTGGTAAGGCCTTGTAATCAAGGGGTCTGGGGTACGATACCAGGTGATCGCACATAGTGGTTCGGATCCCACTTTAAACTGTATGCACTTCAGATTAGTCTATCTGTGCCGGTGACTCAGTCGGTAACGCGTCTGACTACCATGCTATAGGTCCCGGGTTCGATTCCCGGCCGGTTCAAGCCCGGGAACTTTTCTAACATTGGAAGCGGCCCCAGCGCCCACTCAGCGTCGAATGTCATGGGTACCTGGGGGAAACCCTGGTGGTAAAGGCGGTCAGGGGCGTGATGCTGATCACATCACCCCCACTCACGAACGAATCAAGAAAGTGTGGGGCGTTACCCCCACACCCCCTATACGCCTTCATGGCGTAGCGCCAAGCACAGGTGAGAACTTTACCTTTTTTTTTTTTTTTTGCATACAGTGGACTTACAACAAAATTTCAACTTGCGATAAAGATTATGATAAGGTATTAAAGAATTGGGTCTAACATATTTTTTTATTGTTTACCAATGACATTATTAACTAATATTCTTAATTTCAGTTTCAAGATGAAATCGGCTACGAAATAAAAGGAGTGGGTTCATATTTCTGTTACGAAATTCCACTTTTGTAGTAGACCTGTGCCACACTAAGTTGTGACAATAAACAAATCTGAGACACTTTCAAAGTATTAAATTTCTATCTACGTATTTGGGAAAAATCTTTCTATATAATACTTTTTTTGGACGCGTCAAATCATAGTATTTAATTCCTGTTTTAGCAGCTTTAAGAAACCTGATTTTTTTGGGGGGGTTACAAATGCCCTTTCTGCTCCCGTCAAGTTACGCCTATGACAAACAGGAATTCAAAGTAAAAGACTGTCCCGACTAAATCGGGAGACACGTCTGATAGATTTACAATTGGGAAAATCATAATTAGCGTGTAGTTGAAAACAACCTATTTTCATATATTGCATGCAGCTCTACTTTTTCTGCAATGTGGATCAAGAACTGGGGACGTGGAGAAGCACAACACTCCACGTAACCAATAGTCACGTGACCCTCTTTGCTTTCCTGTCATGTTGACCTTCGCGTGGAACACATTTCTCGGTGTTAAGACAGGCAAAATCACCCGATCATCGAAGGGTGCAATATGTGTTGCCTACCCTCATGCATTACTTGCTCCTATTAAAGCCTTATGGGGAAGAACTTTTTTCCATGACTGTACATCTATACTGGCATTCAGATTTTGTAAACTGATTACTTTGTCTGCAGTAGCTATTTGTGGATGGTTTGATTTTTGCCATAAAAAATCAGTGCTTCGATTGCCAGAGATGATTTTTTTTTCTGTCAGAGCATCTAAACCTGTCAGTACACAAATCATTATCATCATGTGTTATATTGGCGGAATCCTTATCATCTACTCTTGCACTATCAACACTGCATTCATCTGGCACTTTGCTATTCCCCAAACTTCCACCAAAAGTGTGTTGGCTAGTGTAATCAATAGCCATACAATGGGTATGTCTGATAAAATCGCATAGTGAATGAATTTTGCTTGTTTTGAATGAGACAAGATTCAGAAACTCTTGTCTTGTCTAGCTGTCTTATTATAGTCAGAGGCCTGCACAAGACCTGGAGCAGACCCGTTCGCGAGACATCGCTCCTGAAATGCCATGCAACCTGCGCAACATCCTCGCTTGAGCAGCTTGTATGCCCACCTGCCCAGATCGTTCCTGGCAGGCATTGTAGACCCGCCGGGTACCCGCAGTCTTACAATACCTAGTAGGTCTCAGTTCGTTCTTTCCATCAACTGCAGACCCCTCCCTCTGCATGACGTAGTTGCTTCAAGTAGAAACTGCACCGGGCCCACACCGTTCTGCAGTGTTGCCAACTGCAATAGATTTTCACTACTTAAAAAAGGGAACTCAAAGCTTCGTAAGCCACATCACCAATGAAATGAGATTTACGAATGTTCCTACCCCCCCCCCCCACACACACACACATTGAAATAGGTTTTGCGTGGCACAGGATCCATAAGTATATGTCGTAAATAACCAATATACGTATATATAGTCATATAGGGCAGGACTGAAACATGTCACGTTCGACGCTGAGGTCGCGAGTCAAACAAAACACTGTTCTACTGCGAACACCAGGGCCGTAGCCAGCCAGGGGCATTGCCGTTACCCTCGTTGGGGGGGGGGGGGGCAAGTACTTGGATAAACGTAACAACAACAACAATCACAATAATAGTAATAAAGTAGCATGAAAGGCATTATTATCCTCATAAATCACGCAAAAAGGGGGTAGAATTCGGTTCTCACGCATTTGTGTTGAAACAGAGGATTAGAAATTTTTTTTTCAACACGTCAATTTCACATTAGCTAATAATGGAAAACAAGCACACAAACTATTTTTGAAAGAAAGAAAGTGCATGATAAATGCATTCCGAATGTACATACATATGGCATGTAAAATTTCCATCTACAATATTTTCTTTTCACATGGAGCGCCGGCGCTCAGGGCCGACTCCCGCTACCCCTTTGCTACGGCATTGCACTTGATGAGACTTGTACTTTAATGTTTGACCCCCACCCTGACCCCTCCGCTAGACAATTTCCGTCCAAGGTTGTGAGCAATGCACCCTGCCCCCTCTGGTTGCGCCACTGCGTGCCTGGTTAAGGCATCATGCAATGAAAAACAATTAGTTTTCAGTGAGGAGATGTTTGTTTGCTCGATCTTTCATTTAGATAAATGAAACTGTAGTATTGCGTGCATTTCCTGGCAATAAGATAAAAACTGCTTACGCTGAACTGAAATCGCTAAGTATATAAATTCTCCTTGGAGAAGCTCCTCCTAGGACTTCGTAGGATTTAGTAGCTACCTAAGTAGGCAACACTGGCTGCAGCCGTCCACGTGGTGGTGAAACACCTGGAGCGACACGCTGCCGGAGGGCTGTTTCCTTCCAGCAGGTTTTGCAGGCGCCCGGGTCTTGTTGAATGCCCAGGTACCTTGTAAGCGCAGAGCGCCTTGAAGACCAAGAACCCGGGTAGAGACGCAAGTCGACTCGTTGCCGTGGGCAGGCGAGCAGGTAAACCTGTTATCGCGTGCAAGCGGGCACTGGGTAGGTAAAAGGCAGACTATGCTGGCCTCTAATTATAGTCTGGAGTCTAAAAAAAATGGAGCTCCTGGTTCAGATGTCATTATACGAGCAATACAACAGTGCTTTTCTATCTCTAGTCAGGCGATAGAGATATCGATTGTAGAACCTCCACTGGAATCCAACCCTGGGAATGCTTATTACAAGGCAGCAACCTTATCCACAAGGCTTTCGAGGCGGCTCACGTTTGGTGGCTTCATGCTGCTTCTTGCTGAAAGTGAGGAGCGATATGTTGAGAGAACAGTTATAGCTATAATCCATTAGAATTCTACGTACCTCTCCACAAGCACACTCACTGGGACTCTCCAGATGAGACACCCCGGAAAATGCTATTTGGCGAGTGGCTTGGATCAATTGTGGCTCCAGGCAATTTGACTCTCCACATGGAATGCATGGATGGCGGTAAATGGAAATAAATATTACGTTCCACAACGAAACTTTATTAATAGGGTTTCAGTTGGAATTTTAAATAAGGCCTTGCAAATGCTGGCATTTCAAGAGCAGTGAATCTGCTCGAATGTGTGTTAACGACACTAGTAATTGTTGAATGTTCCTCCTTTTCTGTACCACATGCCACCAAACTCCTCTATATTTAATCCTTAATTTTGATATGAATGAAAAGGTGGAACTCCATAGCTTCAGTAAATCACCTGTTTAACACTTTTATGGCCAAGTATTATTCTAATAACTTATCAAGAAATCTTGAAGAAATTAAGTTTACTATTTTGCACATCATAACCTTACGATTCTTTGATATTAGACCAACTCGCACTCTCTAGCCTTCTTAAACCCAAAGGTTTAAGCAGCAACACAAGCCTTCCATCTTTCCCTATCATGGGCAAGATCAATCCAATCTTTTACATCCTTACAGATTTCCTTTAGGTCCATCTCAACGTTATCCCTCCATCTTAGTCTTTGCCTTCCTACAGGTCTCTTACCATGGTCTTGATATTAGACGAGAGGATAGAATGTTGTGAATAGAATAGTCACACACATTACATCCTTTTTAATTTATTTTCTAATATGCTTTTCATATGTTGGTATTTCTAATTAATGCATATGAAAATTCAGGTAAATACATCTTAATACATTCGTTCTAGTTTATTAATTCACAATTAGTGTGAAACTTATTTACCTTTCCATATGGTTTATGGAGAGAATTCCTTTTCTCCTAGTGATACACTTTACATATCTTTCAGTAACTGAACAATTGCTAACAACTTAACATTTATACTACTTTCTGTTGAGTAGACTAATATTAGTCTACCATTTCCTTACCTTTGCAAAAATACCCATTTACAATGGTAGTTTGTTGATTCAGAAACAATTCAATAGTTCAGTTTTTTGTCCAATTGACCAACAAAGAAATTTAAGTATATGCAAGCAGTGGCATAGTGCAGTTTCCTGTCCCTCTGCAAATAAAATATTTGATTGGGGGGCCCCTTAGTGAAAAAAAAGAAAAAATTACTATAACTTATTCCTCCAGATGTTTACAAGAAATTAACTTTTACTCCAAAAAGTATCCGCAACTCCTAATAAACCATACACAAATTATTTTTATCTGGCATTGAACCTCCTGAAGCAAGGAGGCCTGGAACAAGTGGCCAAGTTGCTCCTCACTACGGCCAAATCTGTATATGTTCACAATTGTTAGAGGGCTAGTGTTTGCAAGAAAAGTTAATTTTTAAAAAGAATAAATTTCAG
Organism: Lepisma saccharinum; assembly: GCF_977018435.1. Classification (NCBI taxonomy): domain Eukaryota; kingdom Metazoa; phylum Arthropoda; class Insecta; order Zygentoma; family Lepismatidae; genus Lepisma; species Lepisma saccharinum. The sequence continues at coordinate 63,976,522 of NC_139239.1, forward strand.
TTCTGATTTTAGTAATACAATACAGGTAAAGATAGTTACTTTACATATCACATTTACAATTATGTATTTTGGTAATTCAATACTACTGCAATTAATGAAAAACAACATGATGAACCAGTTATGGTGTTACTTTCATACTCCCCATTTCTGATTCTATGAGAAAAGATATTAGTTTACAAAATTAGATATAGAGCTTTGAAAATTTTCTAGCATACTTTTTCCAATGTTTGTGTGACCATTAGGTTTGATGCATTATCTAAGTAAGTACACTCCGCTAAGACTAATTTATTAAGGGAAGGGTGGATCTCAACCAACACCTTTCAAACATCTGTAGAAGTCATTTTTAAATGAAATATGCATGTTATACAGCATAATTTATTTGTAAAAATATTATTACAGCACATATACCCAAAAATATTCAAAAATATCCAAACACACTAAAGGAAATTTCATAAAAAGTTCTCCCTTGCTAGTTTTGGCACAAATTTTACCAAGCAGATTAAACAAGATTTTCTCCCAAAATTTATACAATACACTGCATAAAAATAATTGTAAAAATTTCAATGCAAACATGTTATACATACAAAGTCTATGAAACATGTTATACATACAAAGTCTATGAAATATTTTAATAGAGAATAGAGTTTTTTGAAAACTAATTTCACAGTGTGTAATTATTGCAAAGTAGAAAAGTAGTTATATATAGGAATTATAATTTACATATATAAAAATAATTCTAGAAAGAAAGGGCTAAATACATTTAAGGCTTTTAAAACATTCTAATCCACTGCATTTAAATTAGATGCACCAGTTGAGTTTTCATTTGCAATTGGTTTTGTTTCATTCAGTGTTGGAGTCACTTCATTGGTTATTGGTTTTGCTGCTGGAGTTTCAGTTTCAGGCTGCGGTGTATGCTCAGTTTCTGCTTTTCTATGAAGAAAAGAAGTAACCTGTTCCTACAACAAATATTAAAACTATACATTAATAAATGTTAAATTGTTGGGAATATTTTAATGGATAATTTGTATCATTTAGCTGTAGAAACTTAAGTGAAAGATGTCTAAGAATATTGTCATTCCTAAATGAATTTGTACACATCGGAACAATATTTACATTAAGCAATAACATTTCTCCCTAAAACACTTAACTGCAGTTTGGTGTAAAGGAAGGATAAAAACAAACAAAATTTGAATCCGTAAGGACATGCTTATGGGTAAAAATTACCCAGCAGATTTTGAATATTTTTTCCCCCTTCCAATGAGAGTGAGGCCACTATTCTCAGTACTTTTCAATGAACCCTTCAGAATGTTGGGTCCTTGAATCTGCTGTTAGTTCCACTTGTAGGGGTGTAGAAACACTGCCTGGGTAAATTTCACGCAACTCTTGCTCATATTTTTCAGTTTGGTATTTCAACATGCTCCTTTTTTTTAATTTTTATCAATTATGCGATTCAATGCAAATGCTCAAAATTAATACAATTAATCAATGTAGATATTACTATTTACTTGCTTTAAAACAATTAAAATTCGAACTTTAGAAGCAATTTTGCTTGCGGGCATTTTTTTGCCCACCATGGGTCCTTGTGTCCTAGTGCAGAGAGTGTATCCTGCTGTGTTAAATATGTCTGGGTCATTGTGTTTGAGTATCACTGAAAATTATGAGAAATTTCAAGAAATAGTAATGTGTCCAGCAGTTTCTTATTTGTCTACTGTCTAGATTTTTTAAAAAGATATCTGATTCAATTGGTCGGGGAATCATATCCCCTCCAATCAACATCCTCTCCCTTGAGTATACCACTAACATGAAAATACTCATCTCCTTACCAGAAACTGGGATGCATAGCTGTTTATGGTCTTCAAGGTGTTCTGAAGTTTTAATAATTGGTCTTTGGACTGCGCAATAACTGCATCTGTTACAGATTCCAGGTGTGCAGTCTGAAAATAGAAATATTACCTATTAGACTACAACAAAGTAGAAGGCATAGAATTGAACAATGTTGAGCATCAATGCAAAATTAGATTTAGGGAATTGAATGTTGAATTGTTCTTTTAAGTCCACTTTATGCACAGAAAGGCTAATCGGGACTGGACTACAGTTTAAAGTGGAATCCGAACCACTATGCCATGTGCATTTAGGGAATTGAATGCAACTGAAATAAGGTAAGTGTGCCGAAAGCCAGCACATTTTAAATCTGCTATGCAAAATGTCAATCACTACTTACAAAAATTACAAATTAAGCTTAAGCTGTTTCATAATTTTTGAAAGGTAAATATTTTCCAACATATCTGGTGATTTATGAAATTTGTACTTCTACAAATGTTTTCTGGGTAAAAAAAAGTGTTTTCTTTTTTCTTTTTGAATGAAGGAAGAAAGAAAGAAAGAAAGAAAATGGTTGACAAAAGAGGAACACCCATCTCTCTTTTCTTTATTATAAATAAGTGCCAAGACTATATCTCTGTATCTACACTGTTCCTCCCCTAAAATTAAGTTTATAAATTATTGGGGGAGGAAGGATGCATGTTTACTGTTGCTGTACTTCCAGGATTAACTGGAAACAGGATGACAAAAATTCCTGCATTCAGTATCATGCCAGGGAGTTTTACGGGAACTGACAAAAGGTAAGTTATTCTCTTTTTTTGGTATTTTCCAGTTTGTCCCTTAACATCTGACACCTTAGGATGGTAACATCACTGACTGCATTTTCATATTCCAATTGCCATTTAAAGTGTTGCAAGTTCAGACCATTTTTTCCCAATATAACTAATATTACCCATAATATATATATAATATTATGTTTTGCAAATTTATTTCTTCATTAAATATCCAGTCTACTCAAAGAGTGTTAAGATTGCTATTAAAGTAAGAGCAAGATCTTTGAAATTCACAATTAATTCGAGGTGGAAGGGACAGAAGCTGATATTGCAAGAACAGACTTTACATGGAATAACCTAACGAAAATCTGGCAAAATAAAAACTTCAGTATGTGAAAAAATAGGATTATGAATATTTTACTTACACTGCTCATTACAGTATTAACAATGATGTTAGGAAAAAATAGTTAAACAATATCGAACTTGCATTTTAAAGAAATGATTAAGTGTCTTCTGTTTCAGGAAGTTTCATTTTTACAGTTCAGAAACCCACTTATCTGAATACTTATTAGAAGAAACTCCTATTTTCTCTGCCTCAGATTATATGAACATTGGATTATCAAGATACTACTGCAGTGCTCGAGTCGAGAGAACTGAGGACTAAGTGACAACTTTTGCTACGAATAATATCCCCAGATTCCCAGTATTATTTTTTACAAGTGATTTTTGGCACTGAAGAAATGCTTTTCCGATTGCCCTCTAATTACATCCTTGGAACTTTGCTATTGTCCTTTAGTTTAAGAAATAGTGAAAATTACCCCAAGGAATATACCATGTGATCTATTTGGGTAGGGAAAATTTAAAAATGCTGTGGAATGCATTATAAATAGGGTTGCCACAGTTCTCAGGACACTGAGTGAAGGTAAAATCCAGTTGTTAAACACAGTGATATGCAGTGCACTTGAAGTGGAAAATAGTAATGGGGAAGGGGAAGGGGATGTTTGGTCGAGTCATGGAGTTAGCTTGAGAGGATGCTCCTATGGTTTAACATTGTGGTAATGTGACAGCTGCATAATGTAATTTATTACATTTACATAAAATGCATAATGGTAACACCTTGAAACCAAACTTAACAAAACTTTCTAAAGCTGTGGTATTCAAAGAAACTTCACATACAATAATGCAGGAATGCACTGAGTGCAGTGCACAGTGACGTGCACTGAGGAGTAGCTAGTCTAGCAGAGATAGATTAATCAATTTCACATCTCTAATTATTTTCAAATCACAATATTTATTGTCTTGTTAAAGCCACAGTTCATATGCAACACTTTCTTTTCCATGTGCTTCTCGTCCCTCTGTGTGATCCGCGGACAAAACTGGCCTAGCTCGCTCTTCTTCCGCCTTAGAAGTTCCAGGTAGAAATGGGTTTCCGAAGGAAAAGGGAAGATTTCTGCCTCTACCTCCCTTGCCCCCTCGCCCCTGCTGCAATGGTTGAAAGCCCATGCTTTCGGGTCCCTCAGTCTATCTCCTATAGGACAGATAGGGGATTGGTTTCCATTTGATTCCTTTGTAAATCCTCTAAAGAACAAGGGAAAATTTTCTGCAGTACTTATGTTCTCTGTATTTACACAACATTTTACACGTTGTACAATATGTATGTAAATATGGGATGTAGTTTTATTATTTATGAAATGGAAATGTTATATGTGCAGACAATAATGTTATGCTTTCTTTATTTTTTATTTTATTATTTTTTTCAAATATTGAATATATAATTATTAAATTACAAATATTTGCTCAGGCTCTCTCGCTTTCGTGTTAGTAGTGTTTTTTTTTAAATATACTAATTTCTTGGCTGCCAACGGATGTATTTATTTGGGCAAGAGAACGTGCATTCATATTGTTGTTGGTCTGGTTTATTTTACTTCGCTTTTCTGCCACATTTTGTTATCGCGAAAATGAGGATGATGTGATGAAATTAATGAAGGGACCTCGAACAATCCAGGCCGGGATTCGAACCCGTGATGAGCGTGCATTCTTGTTCCTGTGTTGTACTCTGCAGTGAATAATGAAATAATTTGAAATGAAAAATGTATCTCAGAACTCAAGAAGCCAAATGAATATTATTGAAGAAACTACAAAAAAAGTGTGTTTTGTTACCCATTTTGTTTCTGTGCATAAAGTGGACTTAAAAACACCAAATCAACCAACCGTGGGGGAGTGGTTATCACAGCATACTACGACACCAGGAGTTCCAGGTTCGACCTGGGCATGGGTGTTCTTTGTGTTTGTCCCTTCATTAATTTATCTTATCTTCGCAATTAACCAAATGTGAGAAAAAAGCAACGCTAAGTAACAAAAATAAAGTCAAATCATTGATTGCTTGATTTGGTTTATTTTACTTCGCTTTTCCGCCACTTTTGGCTAATCGCGAAGATAATACAATATAATTGATGAAGGGACACACTCAAAGAATACCCATGGCCAAGCCGAGATTCGAACCCAGGATCTCTCGCTTAGTAGTCAAATCAAATCTTTTTTATTTTAAAATGGGGGTGGGGGTTGCGTGTACTTTTTTTTAGTACTCATTCATCATTTTGCAATCTTTTCCTGTTATTGACGTTCTATTTTTAGGAATACTGGGCTCTAAAAGGGGGAGGGGTATGAGCCAGACCCCCCCCCCTTGAGCATGCCACTGATTGCTACCCCAAGTGTCGACGTCACCGCACGTCACTGGCAGTGCACGAGATCTTTCATTACCACTTTAGCAGAATTTCAACTTTTTCAACTTCTTACAAATAAGGAGTTGATTATAACCCTGCATCATCCTATGATGTGTTAAGCTGTTAGTCACGACCAAATGAAACATATTGAAGTGATGTCCAAGCACACATCAGGTTTTTCTTCTTGAATTTGTGGTTTATATCTAAGAATTTCAAATTATGAATGGTTCAAAATAAAATCCTTTCATTACAGACTCAACCAATCAGAGAACTTGCTATTGAAATCTATTATAGGAAAAAAATAGCATCAGAGTACAAAATGCTATTTATTTCTATTCTGAAGAGAAAGCATCGTAGAAAGTGTGGACATAGTTGTGACTTTGAGGAAAGGAGGAGCAGTGGAACATACTCTGCTATTTAATGGCAATTGTGCAACAAAGAAAAATGTTTATTACTACAGCAGTGTGGTAATTTTCTAAATTAGGAACTACCTAAATAACTGGAAATGATCTGTTAGGATCTCTCAGTTTTCCCCATGTGTCATTACATTTGGACTATAATACCAACAAAATATATCACTTTTTTCGAGTGTGATATATATATTCCTTTGTTACAGCTGATCCATTTCTTTTTCTTGCTGTACATACCATCACCTTTTGATAATGTGAAAATTTTGTCAAATATTTCTTTGATCATGTATGGGGAGTTTCAGACCTTTGAAGATTTCCAATGATAATGTTTCAATACCTTTCAATTGTAGATTCTGTTGGGTCATAAATGCTCTGTTTCAATGATAATCGTGTACAGACAGCTGCAGACAAGTTGAAAATGCACCAATGAATAATATAGTGTCCAATCCTTTTCCCTGTTCTAAAGAAAAATATTGTCTGCACTACTGGAAATACAAGATATTAAAGTAATCACCTTGACAAGAGTGGTCATGACATCTCCAGCAAGTTTAGTTGCAGTGTCCACTTGCACCTTGAGTGTATTTGGAAGGATGCCAAGATTAGCACGTGTGTTGTTGACCAAGTGAACCAGTCTACGAGCAAGCTCCCTTGCAAGAACAATGCTTTTCTGCTCCAATGATGTTGGCGAAGGCTGGTTTTCTGGTTCGTTCTTGCTCAGTTCCACCCACAGGGCATTTAGTTTTTCCCTCAAAGTCTTTGGATCAACATTCAGCTTTGATAGCTGAAGCTGCATTTGGAAAAAAAAATCAAAAATAAATACCAGTTTGCAAATTATGTATATATCATACATACATTGTAGTTGTAAATATACTTTATACATAAGAATAATCGGGACCGAACCTAGTTTAAAGTGCCTCCACCAGGTATTGAACCCAGGACCCCACTGTTACAAGGCAATGGTTTTACATTACCCCATCAGGGAGCCTTATATATATTTTGACAGTAAAAGTTTTTATTATACTTTAATCCTACTGTTTCAAATTGAGAGTACTGGATTTCAAATTCATTAAGGATCCATCAAAGTTTATATTGAAGCTATTCAGGTAAAGATTATTTCTAATAATAATAATAAAAAAAAAAAAGATTCAAGAAATTGTTGAACACCACCAATAGAATTTCTTGTTTGAGTTCAAGATATTTCCTTTATGCTGAACTTTTTAGGGAATATACATAACTATACACAAACACACAGCATTGTTTGGGAAGGCTTTGTTCGAGGCATAGTTTATCCTAGAAGTATTTTCATTAACCTATCTTGTGTCTTCAGTGGAACCTGAATTTTAAGTTTTTCAAGGGACAGAGCTGAAAAATCTTAAAATGCGGGAAAATGTAAAATAGAGGAAATTTTTTTAAAAATTTTGCTATCTTGGGATCATTCATATTGAATGTATAATGCAGGAAAACTTAAAATCCGGGATCTAAAAAAAATCTAGGTTCCACTGTAATTTCAAGTTCACTATAACCTCATGTGCTGCAAATAATCTTTATATAACATCACATAAACAAACCCTTCCAACATTTTATCAACTTCTTGGTGACGTCATTAAGGACTGAAGGGATCGTCAGAAGATCAGTTCCATTCTTTCGGAACTGACCAATTTATATAAATAAGTGGAAGTATGAAGGAATCCTGTTGCCAAGTCCTCTATTTTATATTGTCTTTTACAGTGGCAAAGCATCCTATGAGGCCTGGAGACTGGCCTACCCTAATATATTTGTGCAGTTATGAATTTTATTATAGTTTCATTAAAACTATGTATTACAAGAAACCTGAAATTCTAGGTCTTGTAATTGTTGCGAATATCCATCCTGCCCAGTACTCTATATTTGCATGTGGTGAGGCATCTTAGTGTGGGACTCATCCGGTCTGTAACATCCATTGTAGTTCATGCAGGAAGTCTAATTTCAGGTGCAGGCATGCAACATGAGACTGAACTTACGGTGCTTCCTGGTATGGTGAATAATAGGCTGAATATTAGATTACAGTTTGACAGGAGATTTTTTGTGATAACCGATAGTTTACAGGTGCCCTGTAAACTACTTTGATTTAAACTTTTTACTACAATTAACTAGACAAAGTCCATACTTTTGACCTTCTTGATGTATCTAAAGTTTTGACAATGTCATTCTTACCAGATCCAGAGTATTGGCAAGAGTCTTTAGCGCTTCATGGCTTTGTTGTCTAAGTAGCTTCATTTGTGATAGTGTGATCCTGGTCAGGCGCCTGTGCAATTTCCTGGAAAAGCAGTCTAGTCTTTGAATTGTCTGTAGTGCCTTGTTTTCAGTTTCACCATACTCGGGACCTAGAAAAAAATCACCAACTCATTATAGTTTCTGAAAAGAGTAGTTTCAGAATAGGCAGACATTTATCTGCACATCCCCATGAAACTTTTCACAAATGCAATTTTGTCATTTTTGGCACAATCTACCTTTAAACCCTCTAAAACAGTCTTACATCCCATGGAAAGGGCATCCTTATGTAAAATGCATTAAAAATCCCACCAAATCACTCACTATTGATATGATGAGATGATTTATTTGCATCCAAGGACTACAATTTTGTACAAGTAGGTACATCTGTTATATAGGACATGTCAAATAGAAATACATAATAAAGTTTGGTAATTTTAACATAAGATACACACACATATATATTGGTGTATTATAAACCCTTGCATATAAAGATATTATACTTGACAATTGCAGTTTGATGTCCAACAGCAAGCTCTGCATGAATGGTAGCTAACCATACCTTTTAACATTTATTCTGATTACACCTACACAAGACCTTGAGTCCTTCACACTCTGTCCAATAGATATGTCTGTATGCATTCAAAAGATTAGTGTTGTCTGTATATTCTTGTATGCTGTAAAATGAATGTTTAATTAACATAGTTTTGATTTTATTTTTAAACCTTTCCACTTTTGGTTCGTGTCTTAACTTTCTGGGCAACTTGTTATACAGGTCAACTGCTAAGTTTTTAGGTCTCTTCTTGTAGAGAGTAATTCATTCAAATTTTATCTTTATTTCTAGTGTTCAGGCTATGGATATCTTCATTGGTTTCAAAAGTACTAATATTTTGTTTGATGTATACCAGACATTCATAGATATACAAACAGGGTAATGTCAGCAAGCGCAAGTTACGGAAGAGATTTCCGCACGAATATTTCCCATTGACTCCTGCCACAATTCGAAGTGCTCTTTTTTGTAATTCAAACAGTATGGAGCTATGTGCCATAGCAGTGGCATGGTTCATGTCCGTTTTCATTGTGTGTTTCAGAAAACAAAGTAACAGGTTTAAGAAAATCAGGGACTACATTGTGAACCAAGTGCATGCATGCAGACTTTTTTTCAGGGAAGGGGGCAAAACATTTCCTGGGAGGGGGCAAAACATTTCCTGGGGAGTGCAATGCTTAATTTGAATTATTTGAAAAGGTAATATTTTTTCACTTTCCACAAGAACAGGACGAAATTTTTCACCACTGATTTTCCAGGAAAGGAGAAGCAAGTGCCTCCTACTGGATAGACCTGCAATGTGAGCACTGAAACATAGTTCTCCATACTGAAAACTAACACTTTTTATGCAATTTTTTGCCTGTAGTTTAGTTTGGGCTTAGAACTTTACACATAGCATAGCTAGCCCAGAATACACACCCCTGAAGTACTGGCCCCTTCGAACTCCATTGTGAAAAATTATGCAAAATGAAAGTTTAAGAAAATCACTTGTAAAAGGGAATTTTACAGACTAAAATCATGAATGGTAGTCACGTCGCCCAACTGAGGATTTTTTTTTAATTTACATATCCTCAATACTTTGTATTTATAAAATCAATTTGTGCAAGTAATATTTTTCCATATTGCAATTTTGTGTACGATCAAGGACTAGATTTATTGTTTGACTGACTGGCAAAGAAAGGGTGACAGAAAAGCACCAAAAAAAGGGAAATCCTGCAGGTGGTGTGCTAGTTGCGGTTCCAGTGCTCCATTCTTGTCTAACTTATTACCAAGCAGGAAACCTTTTCTCTTGCGTAATTGAGTTCACTAGTGAAGCTGCTTTTGAAATTTCCCAATTCAAAAAACTGCTACTATATTCAAAATTCTGAAAATTCCTTTTAAAGCATTCATATGCATCTTAGAGTGGTTTGCTTTCATTGGTTAGATAGTATCAATAGTTTATTAGACCTTATGTAATCACAACTATTGGGATATTGCCATATTTTGTGGCTACGAAAAACAACCAGAATTTGTGTATAGACCAGTGGCGTGCGGTGCTAAATCAGGCAGGGGAACAGGTGACCTGCTTGCCCCCTCCTCTTGCATACCTGTCGTAATATAATACAGTAGACCAAGTAAAATTCAATCCTTGTTGAAATGAACTAAATAAACATACGGTACATATGTTACAAATTGTCAGAAGTGACAAACGAACAACGTTAAAATTATGACAATACCAATGTTAAAGCAAATATGATATAATGTAAAGAAAACATTAAAAATAAAATTGTTGATGCGCAATAAAGAAAAATTAATAAAAGCAATTTATGAGTGATCAGAGGAAAAAATGATTTGTTGAAACCTGTTTCATCTCTCTATTTGTAGATTAAGTTGAATTTTTTTGGTAGAGTTGAGCATTCTTGTAATTCAAACGTCCTCAATGCAATAATGGCGATCAGATGGCGAAGTTTTTTCATGACGTCTGCTAGATTTGTAGAAATTGTGACAAAACCCGAACTGTTCCAAACTCCCTTCTCGGGAACAAACAAGAACAATAATTTGCCACTGGAAGAGTATCCAGTTAACCATTTTACAGAGTTGTAGTAACTTGTTTGAAAATGTCTTGTGTACGATTTAGTTTTAGTTTTTAATTTGGTTAGGATAGGTGTTGGTTTGCTGTCTTTTCTGTAAAGTTCAATGAACTAAAAGTTTCAGTCTGTCCTTCAGACAACATTTGCAACCCTACGGTCGCAACATTCGCTTTCTTGTCCTGCTGCTGCATGCGTCTTGGGGCTGGTGGAACAGGTGGACGTGAGCTGTTCCCTCGGAAGCTATTACGCCGTGGTTACCCAAGGCATTTAGCAGACGCTTAGAGTGTAGGCGATTTTTCCAGTTCGGTTTGACTGGCAGACACAATTTGGAATGAGATTAGGAAACTATAGACTTACTACACTCTAAACTATCACTACGACGCAATTAAACTTTAGCACATAGCAAAAAATAGAAGGAAAACGAATTCGCTATCTCTCTCGTAGGGAACAGCTAGAGAGTTGAGCTTCCGTGGTGAGGATAGTTTACCTTCGCGCGTGGTTGGAAATACTCTGCGTCAGACAGCAGTGGGTGGAACGACTAGGGTAGGTGAAGTAAACAAACGTCCAGTCATTGAAAGTTTTTCTTCGGTGTGTTGATTTCGGAAGAAAGAAGTGTTCTTATTATGTTGTTATAGATAATTAAAAAGCTATAAAGGGCGATAAGTAGAAGGGAACAGCCTGTTCCCTCTGTTCCATGGAGGAACCGCCACTGGTATAGACCTTGTGTAGGTGGATACCTCTCTGAACAATCAGATCCCCACGACCGAATAAATAATTAAAGTAAAAAAGAGCCACAAGGCACGAGAAGATAAATTCGACATAAATGCCATAATACTATCCTGAGTCCTTTGTGAAAACAATGCATCTCCATGTAGAGGAAGCATGTACAATATTTACCATTAAAGAGTTAACAATTTACTTCACACTTTATAGAAAATGTAATTTAATGTAAAAAATTAATGTAAAGAGAACTGTCTCTTACCATTTGTACCAAGAAGAAATGAGAAAGTTCCTGATGTTCATAAACCAAAATGCAGTTCTGGTCTATTTCGAGTCATGATGCATATTCTTCAAATATTTGATGTGTACACACCATAGTCTCTTCAAATTACACCTTCATTAGGAAATTATATAACAGCAATTTGATGAAAAATTGAGAGCTTACCATCGCATAATCTTGCTTCCTCTTCAGTGGGTGGGATCATGTGGTCAATGTATTTATCAGCATGGTCCATTACAACTTCCAAGCCCTTGACTGCAATGGTTCCATACTTCGTTGAGAGGGCAGTGTTTGCTTTGTCCAAACTGTAGTCCTTCACAGCATTTAGCTTGTCTGTACCCAACTGCTTCACACTTTCTGCACGTTGAATTGCTGGTTTGAGAGCCTCTGTTACATAGCTCTTTGTATTCTCATATATCTGAAACAATTATTCAGGCTGTACTCTTAGTTGACAAGCTAGGGTAAAAATACCTCAATACCTTGAATAACATGCTGGATAGAACATTATCTTATCTGCCAAGCACCAGGGAAAGAATAAACAGCACAATAAAAGATTAAAACAGTCTTTTTGTGTGTTTTCTCCATCTAAATTCTCATGGATGGCAACTGAATGTGTGCCAGCCTCTTAAGTTAGTCCTCAGTTTCCACCCTTGAAGGTGGAAAAAATGCATGACATTCTAATTTTAATGTGTTATTGTGTGCCAGGTTATTTTTAATTCTTTCCCTGCTTTTTAACAGGTACGTGAATGAAAAATGCTATTAGCATCATGCATTTTTCATAGGACTACCAAAATTCATTGTAGAAAGTCCTACACCAATACTACTTTGAACTTAGGTGGAAAGATCTACCCCTACTTATCCACTGAGCCAGCGATAATATCTAGCATTTTCAGAGCAGTTCATTCCTGAATAGTTTATCACAATTATATGCTACACAATACTAGCAGATCTTACTGAATATAGCTAATTGAGATATCTTACAATTTCTTTTTACGATAAACTGATACCAATTGAGAAAATTAATATTTCTTTCCCAAATATTTACCCATAAGGAAAAACTTCTTGCATTACACTACCTGTTGAGGTGGAAGCTTTACAATTGGAACTTTCTCTTCAACTATATCAAGTCCTTTGGAAAGTATTGTGTCTACTGTGTGGATGGGACCTTCAAACTTGTTAGCAACTGGTAATGCTTGTTCCACTGCTCTGTAAACTGTTAATTCTGCTGTTGATAAAGTCCAGTTCAACAGTGTATTATATACCTGAAAGTCAAAATTCAAATTGATTATTGGGTAGGTTCATCCGTACGAAACCGAATGACAATAAATGTAAATATTAACTTTGTGCCCCTTGACTGATTGTTTCCTCCACCTTTTTATCCATTTTTGTTGCACACTGATTTAACCCCTCCTCAACATCCCACTAACATAATTCACCAAGGTCTCATTATGGACATTTTGAAATTGAATTTACCTTTACACATGCTCCCTGTAAAAACATTGATACCCCTCACCTTCACAGATTAAAAATTGTGGATAAACTTATTACATGGTCACAAATCTACTCACTTTATATGGGTAGATTAATGGAAGGGCAAAAGGGGCAATCACCCTTAAGATACTTAAAACTAACTGGAAATAGTTTTTAAAAAATAATAGTAAAGAGTGATTGCCCTTCCTTGGTATCAAATAATCTATAAAACTTCTAATATTAATAAACAAGAACAAATAACTATCCCTCATTTCAAGTTAGAGGGATTGCACCCCTTGAAATGTTTAAAACCAAGTAAGTCATCAGCTTAAATTGCGAGTTTTGGAATAATGGAAATTCTTCCTCCTGATATTTGATCACCCACCTGAAAATCTGACTAATTCTAGGCTTGCTATTTTTTAAATTTACGAACGTTTTGGAGGCTGATTCTGCCTCTGTCTTCAGGCTCAGGGTAGTGTGTGATCTACTAAATCACATTGCAATCACTGGACACATGATCTAGGCTGTTCAGGAAAAAACAAGTCTTTACACATGCTCAATACGAGGGTCACAATTTATATTTTGAGCCTAACAATGAAAAAACAGAAATTTGGCATTGAAAACTGCTTTATTGTTTTTCGAAGTATTCTCATTTATGGTCAATACACTTTTGCATTCGTTCGAACCATTTGTCAAAGCAGTTTTTCCAATCTTCTTGAGACACCTCCATAATATGGTTTTTGAACGCATCAACGGCGTCTTCCGCCGACGAAAATCGTTGTCCACGCAATTTATTCTTGACATTCGGGAACAAGAAGAAGTCATTGGGTGCCAAATCAGGACTGTACGGCGTATGACCCATCAATTCGATTTTTTGACTGTTCATAAAGTCGGTTGTTAGACGAGATGTGTGACAGCTGGCATTGTCTTGATGAAGAATGATCCGACGGAGTTTGTTTGTTTTCCGTATTTGACCGAAGACCTCTGGCAAACAAATTGTTGTGTACCATTTAGAGTTGACCGTTCTACGTTCCTCTAAAGGCACAGTTGCCACATGACCAGTTTTCCAGAAAAAACAGGCGACCATTTGTTTCGATGTGCTTCGAGCGCGAACAACTTTTGTTGGATTGGGTTCATTTTGAAACACCCATACAGTCGACTGCTGTTTACGTTCCGGCTCATATGCATATATCCATGATTCGTCACCTGTTACAATCTTATATACGTCTTTTGAAGCACCACGATTGTATTTATTGAGCATTTGTTTGCACCAATTGACGCGAGCGTCTTTTTGAGTTTGTCAAATTGTGTGGGATCCAACGAGAACATACCTTTCTCACAGCTAAATGATCATGTAATATTTTATATATGCTGGTGGAACTAATGCCTATGGTTGCCTCAATCTCACAGTATGTCACATGACGATCTTGTAGTATTAGGTTTTGCACAGCATCAATGTTTTCTTGAACAACAACTAATTTTGGACGACCTTCGCGAATCTCGTCGGTGAGCGAATGGCGGCCACGATTAAATTCGTTATACCAGCGTTTCACAGTGGCAAAGGATGGGGCTTCATCGCCAAATGTGGAAGTAAGTTGATCGATGCACTCTTGTCTTGATAATCCACGCCAAAAATCGTAAAAAATCATCGCACGAAAATGTTCACGAGTTAATTCCATTTTATTGTTGTCGCGCAATCTCCAAGGCAACATAAACAACACAAATGAAGCTCTTGACAAAACATTCGAAGTACGTTATGGTCAATAATGCCAGACGATTCCGTGCAAACGTCAAATCGCGCCTAACTTCAATCAGTGTTGCCAAGGCTCAAAATATAAATAGTGACCCTCGTATAAAACTACATTTATAATATTTTCTTCAATTGATTCAGTGTCACTTAAATGAAAGCAACAGAAAATCTCAGTGAGACTTTTGTGCCTTCTTACCCTAAAATTATAAATTAACAATAAGAGTAAAAGGGGATCACTGCTCAAAAACTAAAGTGAATGTAATGAAACCTGCTTGCAACTAAAAAGATTATCACTCTCCCCAATAAAGTTAATGTATTGTATTGAGTTGTTTTAGATCCACTTTATGCACAGATGGGCTAATCGGGACTGGACCTAAAGTTTAAAGTGAGGTCCGAACCACTGGGTATAGAACCCGGTACCCCTCGATTACAAGGGGATGACGTTACCACTATGCCATTGGGAGTCACTCAAGCTACCAACCACCAGAGAACTCTAGAACTAGCCACAAGTTGTTAATTCTAAAGAGTAAATTATCACAGGTACTGTTTGGATCTAAATTATCAATTTGAAGACATGAAAACTAGCAACAAAGCTTCAATGAACTTAGGGTGCGACAGCTAAAATGCCATTCACTCTCCATGAGAGGGTAGTTAATCCACAGAGACTAAATAACTTACCTTAATTCTTCCATATACGTCAAATGCATAGTTCCATGCTGATTCCACAACTGGAAGCTTTGAAATTCTTGTTACGGTTTCCAAATGAATAATTTCCATTTTGGGGCCAGTATTGTTGGCTTCTGATGACATTTCTGACAGTTTTGTTCTTAGCATCTATTGAAAGAAGTGCACTGTAAATATTTAAAGCATATGGTTAATTGAAACAGTAAAATGCCCATTGGATCAGAACTCTATATGCAGCAGAGGCTGGTCTATACGAGACCTTGGGCATATAATAGACATGATGCCCATTCCTTCCCCGAGATTTCTAGAAAGTGTTAATGTAATTCAAATTGTAGCAATATTTTAACAAAATTTATTGTTTTCTGTGACGTACAGGCCGTACGTTACATCAACTATTATTATTTGAAGTAGGGTTACATTTAAGCTTACAGTCCATTTTACACTGATATCTAACTATAAAACACAGCTTTTGTCCTACATGAATTACATTAAGTATACAGTTATGCAAATTGTATATAGGTAGATATACAGAATATGGAAATTACAAATGTAAGTAATTTTTAAAAACAAAGAAACTCGAGTAAAGTTTCAACATTTTTTCAAGTAGCACATATGAAGGAGGCAATGAGGCGTCAGTTTTCGTAGATTAATTCCCTAATTTATAGTTGATTCCACGCTTGACTTATCAGAGATGAAATTGATTTTGATCAGTATCTTGCCTTGTTACATTTCGGGTGCTCAGCTACTATTGGTGTTATGGATCACCGACTGGGATAATGTATGTATATTAATTGTCCAAACCGGGACGTTCCCCTTGAGTAACACCAAAATGCTACTGATTACGTAAGTGTGGCTATTTGTTTATTAAAAAGTTGAATTTGTTTAGACAAGAATTATTGAAAGTTACTGCTGCATAACAAGTATATTTCAAAATCATGTAACAATTAAAGCTATGAGATTACTGTTATTTTGATGTCATTATGTAGCCTACATATTAAAAAGACATGCCTACAATAAAAGTGTTAAATAATTCTTACCAATAAACATGTACTTTAACAATTAGCTACACTTAAAAGTATTTTAAAGCAGATTATTTTTAGCAGTGTTTGGAAGTAACTAGTTACAAGTAACAGTTACTTTTGAGAAAATGTAACTAACTAGTTACTTTTAAAAGTGAGTAATTGTAACAGACTTACTTTTTTACGACAGAAGTAACGTTTTAACAGTTACTTCTACAGTTACTTTGAGACACTTAAATTGCTATGCAAGTGTCATATTGGCGATTTAGGACTCAAAAGTGAGCTGGAATTTAGTTTCTGCTGTGATATAAAAGCCCATCTTTGATATATTAATTCTTGCAAACAATAGATTAAGAGGAAGAGAAAGTAGTTGTAGTAAATTTGTCTCCTGGCGGTGATCAGTCTGTAGGCTCCAGCCAGGTGCCAGGAATTTCAAGGTTTATCCTATGTTTCATCTCTCGTTTGGAAGACCTGAATTCCAAAGCTATATACACACTTCGGAAGAGTGGTGGATTTTCCAGAAGGGGGAAGATAAGCTTTAGGAGGAGAATTCCTTCCTATTGCCGACAGTTTGCCATTGTCAGTTGTGTGCTGTGAAGTGTCTTGTTTCTGTAGTTTGTTCCTCTGTGACCTTATAACTTCCCCCTTCTGTAAGCAGTATCTGATAGTTTCTTCCTTTGCTATAATATCGGATTAAGCTGAAAAGGGACGTACTGCAATATTTCAGCGTTTTCATGAAAGAATTCAAAGATACTGGTAGTATGAACGAAACTGAAGACGACGCGAGCTAGCAATTGCGCATATGAATGGAAAACAATCCAATTGTTTCCACGTGATTTCATTCAACTCAGTTCCTGATAATTTAAAAATGAAAGTGAAAATATTTCCACTTATTTACGATTATTCAGAATTTCTGGACATTTTGAAAAAAGTAATATATTTTGGTAAGTGCTATTCGTTTAAGATTTAAATGAGAACACATTTTCTTGAAATAACAAATACGACAGATGTCACCATTATTATTTACACGACAGTGAATTACAACACTCAAGTGGCAAAGTAACGAATCAGGAAGACCCTAGCCATCATTCTTGCTTGTTTATGTAATTCTCCCAGAGAGAACAGAAGGGATAAGTTTAAAATGCCATTTTCACCTTCATTGATAACGCACAATTATAGGCTACTACATTATAATTTTTATCATTTTCTGGTTCATAACATTTGAAATTTTACAACAAATTTATTTCTCTGACACGCCCTTTATGAGAAACAGACTCCCTTCTTAGAATATATTCTACCTGAGTGATCTATCTATATCTATCTATCTAAAAAAAAAAAAAAAAAAAAAAAAAAAAAAAAAATGGCCGCCGGTCATAGTAGTGCGTGTAGAAGAGCTCCTGAAAAAATCGTTAACTAAAAGTTAAAAGGCTGTAAAGAAGCTGTTCGTAAGTGCACAGACATTGCGAAAGCTACAAGACAACTGTATTTGCTTGGAAAATAGGTAAAGTAAGTGAAAAGTCACAAAATGCCGGTTTGTTGTGAGTGCGACAGAACTAAACGAGAGATAGAAAGACTGTATCTTGAGCTCTCATCCAAGAATGAAATCATTAAGGTTCTTGAAGCAGACAAACTAGAACTATTGAACGAGAAAAGAGGACTAAATGATGTGAAAAACTCAAACATGTGGTCGGAGGTTGTAAATCGCAACGTAAATAAGAAATCTGTGATAAATTCGAGTTCCAACACAAATAGACAAAATCAAAATCCACGATACAAATTTATACACCATAATCGATTCGAGGTGCTAAACAGTGAAGAAGTTAGCCCCATGGCAACAAGGCTTGACTGCTCGACTGGGAGAAATGCGGGAAATTGTGCGAATAGTGACAGCAAAAAGAGGGTTATTAATAAGACAAAAAATCGCCCATACATGAAGAACCAAGGCGATAACGCTGTACAAAACAAAGGGCGCAAAGGGAAGATTTTGATCTTGGGGGATAGCCATAGTCGTGGTTTTGCGACGAGAGTAACAGAGAGACATGCAGATTATGAAGTAACTGGATTTACCAAACCTGGGGCACCATTAAGTGAGGTAGTTAATTCAGTGGCTTTCAAGTGCAAGGACTATGGAAGCGACGACTTCGTCATCATAATGGGTGGATCTAATGACGTAGCAAGGAACGATACAAAATCAGCAATTATAGCCCTCAAAACCTGCCTTGAAACAGTAAAAAACACAAACGTTATTGTTAGTACCATCCCACTACGATACGACCTAATACAATCATCATGTGTAAATGTGGAAGTAAACAAGGCAAACTCCAAATTCTCCAAAGTTTGCAAAGTTTTCCCAAAAGTGCAAATGTTAAGTGCAAATGAAATAGGAAGAGATTGTCATACCACCCACGGCCAACACTTAAATAGAAGAGGGAAAGATTTGCTGTGTGACGAACTCTCCCTATTGGTAAACAGTACACCTCCCCCCCAAAACGGGAAAAATGCCATAGTTCTTCCGGCTCCAAATCCTACTGAGAAGACTAAGAATTTACCCTTGGCACAATCCTTACTTCAAGATATCACAGAAGTAAATCAGGAAGTAGTAAATAGTGGTAACCAAATCAAGCAAAATGCTAAAAACAGTCAAGATGATAGTGAATCAAAGGAAAGTTTGACTAGTGAAATTGCAAATAGAAGTATTGAAGATACCCGTCGGAAATCTACAAGGGAAAGGAAAGTCCCGTCAATGCATGACAGTAATTTTTTATGGGGAATGTAATTGGATCAGTGGGCTGTATGGGTAATATGGTAAGTTATAGGAAGTCAGAAACCTTAAATAATTCTCACCAAAATCTACAAGTTGTAAATTCAAATGTAGATAAGAAAATTATGTGTAAGAGGAATGTTAAGAGAAACTGTAATTCGGTAAGAAATGGTAGAGGATCAATATCCCTGAATATATTCCATCAAAACATCCAAGGACTAAACACTGAAAAAAAACTAATGGTAGAAACACTCCTAGCTGATAAGTTAGCAGATAAAAACATCATCTGTTTCACTGAGCATTGGCTAAAACATGATGAAATATGTTGTGTAAATTTTCCAAACTTCATTTTAACTTCAAACTTTTCAAGAAGTAAATTCAGGAGAGGTGGTGCATGCATATATAGTAAAATTGATATCGCAGTAGAGGAATGCAAAAAGTTTGCTCACCTCAATATTGAAAAACACTTTGAATCATGCATTATCGAATTGCCAGAACTAAAATATATAGTCATATGTGTATACAGAACGCCAGATAGTGACTTGAATATATTTGTCAGTAACATGGAAGTTATTCTAAATCACTTTCAGCAGTCCAACAAAAAGGTAGCAGTGATAGGTGATCTAAATGTTGATTTTCTAAAAAAGAATGTAAATCATGAATTAAACATGCTTCTTAACATGTTCAACCTAGAAGCAATGGTTAAAGTACCTACCAGAGTAACAAAAAATACAAAAAGTGCTCTGGACCAAATTCTATTGAACACACTAGTCGACCAATGCACAGTAGAGGTTTTTGACACTGGATTTTCAGATCACTTTGCACAGTCTTTCTCACTTTCAACACCATTTTCACAAAGCAATAGCAATGTTAAACAAATAAATGATTATACTACCAAAAGAGTTTTTAATGATGAAAATACAACTTACTTCAATCACTTACTCAGCAATGAAGATTGGAAACATATATATGAGTGTAGCACAGTAAATGATGCTTTCGACAAATTTCATTGCATATTTTCTTACTACTTTGATGTAGCCTTCCCGAAGAAGGAAGTTAAAGGGGCAAAGCAGAAAGAGAAACCTTGGATCACTAAAGGAATAAAGATAGCTAGTGATAGAATGAGATTCCTAAACAGGGCTAGGAAAAGCACAGCTGTAACAATTGATTTTGAAGAATACTTCAAGAAATACAAGTCAACATATAAACGCGTGTTACAAGCTGCAAAAAAAGGGCATAATGGGAAACTAATTTCAAACTCTTCAAATAAATCCAGAGCAATGTGGGGCATAATAAAAAAAGAACTGCAGGGAAATTGCAAAAAACTAGAGAACATCACACTTAATCAAAATGACACAAACGTAAGCGATCCTTTGGTAGTGGCAAACTTTTTTAATAAATACCTAATCAATGTAAATAAGGATAAAGTCAAAACCAATCAAAACTCTGGTAAGGTTAAAATGAATACACATAGTGCATCAATGTTTCTACGCCCAGTTTCTGTTGAGGAACTGACAGACATCATCTTAAAAATGAAGAACAAATGGTCAACTGGCTTGGATGAAATTCCATCCTCAATTATAAAGAAATGTCACACGCATATCCTACACCCATTATGTTATCTAGTGAACTTATCCTTTGTGACTGGTGTGTTCCCAGATAAACTAAAACAAGCAAAAATCAAACCTGTGTATAAAAAAGGGGATAAGCGTAGTGTAGATAATTACAGGCCCATAGCTCTGCTTTCACCCTTCTCAAAAATCATGGAAATTGCAATGAACAAACAAATTACAACCTTCTTAAATAAAAACAACATAATATCTAAATCACAACATGGTTTCCGTAAAGGCAAATCAACAACTACAGCAATATTTGAATACATCGAACATGTCAGACAACTCCTGGACAATAGGGAACAGTGTGTAGGTCTCTTTCTTGATTTATCAAAAGCTTTTGACACAGTATCGCATGACCAACTTCTGAAAAAATTAAATCACTATGGAATAAGGGGTATAGTAAACACCTGGTTTAGATCTTACCTGCAAAATCGCAGTCAAGCTGTAGAGATCTTACATGTAGAAGGGACAAATACCAATGCATCTTCCCATATCTCTAGGTTAGAAGAAGTGACATGCGGTGTTCCTCAAGGCTCTATTCTAGGGCCAGTACTATTTACCATATACATAAATGACCTGCCTTCAAACTTACCCTCAGTTAAAACTACCTTATATGCAGATGACACGAGCATTGTGATAACTGGCAAAAATGAACAAATTCTAAATTCAAATATAAAAAACACCTCAAACGAACTCTGCAAATGGTTCCCCACAAATAAGTTGACGATAAATAAAAACAAAACTTTAGCAATAAAATTCCATCATTCAAGAAATAAGAACAATGAAGAACCAGTAATAAAAATAGAAAATGAACACGTCAAATATACAAATTCCATAAAATTCCTGGGTATTTGGATACAGGAAAATCTGAACTGGGACATACATATAGAGCACCTAGCAGGAAAATTAAGCAAAACCATATATGGTATACGAACCTTAAGAAACATAATAAACAGGGAGACAATAAGAATAACATATTTCAGTCTTTTCCAGTCACAACTAACATACGGAATTGTATTTTGGGGGAATGCTAGAAACAGTGCAAAAATTTTTATTTTGCAGAAGAGAGTAGTACGAATTATGGCAGGAAAGAAAATAAATGAACCATGTAGGAAAATTTTCAGGGATCTTGGCATTCTACCATTACCTTGCCTATATATATTACATTTACTGTGCTATGTAAAACAAGATATGTCTAGTTTCTCCAAACGTATCAAGGAAGTACATCAATACAACACAAGAAAAAATCACAATCTGGTTATACAAACTCATAATACCACTCTCCTTGAAAAAGGTCCTAAATTCGTAGGTATCCACCTGTATAATAAATTACCTGATCACATGAAAACAATGGAATCAACTACCCAATTTAAGAGGGAATTAACAAAATTCTTATTACGACATTGCTTTTATTCAATAAATGAATTTCTAAATTTGTAAATATTAAATTACATAAATTGTCAACAAAGAGGGTTCGGTTGTACAGAAAATGGAATTATACTATTTATATTATCACGTATGAAGTATTCACTATATGCTATTATTGTGCCAAAATAATCATTAATCGGTTCTGTATAGATATTGCATTCTTCCATGTTGTATAAGTTACATAGTTACTTTTACATCTTATTTTTACACTAAAAAAAAAAAAAAAATTCTTTGCTTATTATTGTGCTCGCCTTAAATATTGTATGTAATTTTACTCCAATAGTGTATTCTTCCTCTATTTAGATTTCCTTATGCAGAAGTTCTTCAAATCATTGCTGTAATTCTTGTCTATAATTGTATTAATATTTTTATTAGTGTATTTGGATTTCCTTCATGTAGTAGTTCTTAAAATCATTACTGTAATCCTTGTCTAAAATTGTATTAATATTTTATTACTGTATGTATTGTTATGTGACGATTTCCATACCTATGGACATAGGTCAACGGAAATAAAGAATATGAATATGAATATGAATATGAATATCTATCTATCTATCTCTCTCTCTCTGCCGGACCCTGTGACCGAGTGGTTAGAAAATTGCGCTGCGACGCCAAGAGTCCCGGGTTCGAATCCCGCTCGGGCTAGGTTGTTTGTGAATGTCCATTCATCAATTTCATCATTCATCCCCATCTTCGCACATTAGCCAAGAGGCACAAAAATAAAATAAACTAAATCAATAAAATCAAATCTATCTATCTCTCTTTCTATACAGTTTGTAGAATCGCCCCACTCCAATGGACATTCTTTAAGAACAATGATAATAAATACAAATTTTTAAGTAGCAGCAGCTCAGGTCAACCTCCGTGGTGGAGTGGTTAGCACAACGCACTATATGTCAGGGATCCCGGATTCTAGTTCGTTTTGGACATTGATGTTTGTGTTTGTTCCAATGAGAATACGTACAGAAAACAGAAAATTGACATACGTAAAAATTGAGAAGATGTGAATAACTGGGGATACTACCGCATAGGGTATTCCTTTAAAAAAATCGTTTGGGTGCCTGACTACCATGCGAGAGACTCCGGGTTCGATCCTGGGTGGGAGAGAATCGAGATTTTTTTCCACCTGTTGAAGCGGCTCCAGCGCCCACCCAGCGTCGTATAAAGTGGGTATCTGGAGGAAATTCTGGAAGGGGTGGGGGGGGTTAAAGATGCCAGGGACGTGGTACTGATCACATTAGGGATGGCTAGATCCGGATCCTGGCGGATCCGAAATCCGGATCCGGTTGGTTCCGGATCCTAAAATTTTTCGGATCCGGATCCAGAACTTTCGGATCCGGATCCGTTTTGCCATCCCACATGCGCTTCTTTGGAAAGTAAGAATGTGTTTATAACATATTGTTACCTGCTAATATATACATATATATAATATACATACATACACATATACATATAGTGTGTGTGCGCGCGTGCGCGATTTGTAATTAATACATTTACAAGGGAGGTCTAAGTCTCCCCCTCCCATTTCCATGAAACTTGGCAGGTGTATAGAGGCCCCCCTCAAATGTCAAGATGAGGAGAAATTGAAGTGGGGATCTGACCCCGAAACCACGTAAATATGGCATAGGAAGAAACAGGGGGCATAGGGCCTCTCTATACACCTGCCAAATTTCATGGAAATCGGAGGGGGACACAGGGGTCAGATAATCCCCACGTCAATTTGTCCTCATCTTGACATTTGAGGCGGGTTTTGCCCCCTAAAACAGTTTTTTTTAGCCGTAACAAAAATAAATACGTATTTCTTCCTTTGGGCCCCTCTATACACCTGCGAAGTTTCATGAAAATCGGAGGGGGACACAGGGGTCAGATCCTTATTTCAATTTGTCCTCATCTTGACATTTGAGGGAGGTTACCCTCTAGAACAGATTTTTAGCCGAAACAAAAAAACACGTATTTCTTCCTTTGGTCCCCTCTATACACCTGCGAAGTTTCATGGAAATCGGAGGGGGACACAGGGGTCAAATGCCCACTTAAATGTGTCCTCATCTTGACATTTGAGGCAGGTTGCTCCCTAAAACAGTTTTTTAGCCGAAACAAAAAAAACAACAAAAAAACACTTATTTCCACTATACACCTGCCAAGTTTCATGGAAATCTGAGGGGGACACACAGGTCAAATGCCTACTTAAATTTGTCCTCATATTGACATTTGAGGGGGGTTGCCCCCTGAAACAGTTTTTTAGCCGAAACAAAAAAAAACAAGTATTTCCTCTTTGGGCCCATTTATAAACACACCTGCTAAGTATCATGGAAATCGGAGGGGGACACAGGGGTCAGATCCTCACTTCAATTTGCCCTCATCTTGACATTTGAGGGGGTTTTGCCCCCTAAAACAGTTTTTTAGCTGAAACAAAAAAACACGTATTTCTTCCATTGGACCCCACTATACACCTGCCAAGCTTCATGGAAATCGGGGGGGGGACACTTAGATAACCTCGCTTGTTAGTCTTACACTTTGTAATTATATAACACTGCATATATTATAATGTTTTATTTTAATTTTTAAAAGTAAGATTATTTTTGTGCACGAGTGTGTTAGCCGATGCGTAGCAAAGTATTTTATGAACAACAGTTGAAAAAAATCCTTGTAGGACTAACTAATGAAAAATTTCTTTGTAATCGAAGATCATAATACCTTTTAAGGTGTGGTAATATTATAATGGGATTGAGATACGAAACTTTCGGACCCGGATCCGTTTGGCCATCCCTAGATCACATCAGCTCCACCTTCGACCATGATCAAAAAAGTGTGGGCTCTAACACCACACCCCCTATACGCCATCATGGCGTCGCGCAAATCACTTTATTTTGTAATAAATATAAATATACGAAGACTTATATTATGTACACTTCGCAACATCTTATTTGACCGCCCTGAAAAATTTCAAAGTCCGGAATTCGTAAATTTGGCAGCATAGTGCTTCAGAGCCAACTAAGAGTAGCCAACTTTGCAACATTTCTTCTTCCTCAATGAAATCGCTCGTGATTTTTTTTTCATTCTTTCGCATTCCATAAAGTAAAGATACCCTAAAGCAGTAATAAAATATATGAGTAGACAAAAATGTTAAGTAGAAATACGAATGTTGAAAATATTTCAAGATTCTTCGTTCTGAATTTGAAAATAGAAAAATGTATGCACATTGTGAAACACTGAACAGGTTCTCATCCACCTGGAAAGAATTGCGGTCACATTTGAATACAAGAATGATGATTTTATGCAAAATGTATAGTAAAAATACCTTGCACAACACCAGACGATTCTGCAAAGTGTGTCTTTTCCTTGGTTCTTGGCGAAAAATGGTTCGAAACTTCGGCACAATGTTGCTTCAACTGAGATTAACGTGTTTTACTGAGTTTTCCGTTAGCAATCTCCTGGAGTAGTTGGTTAGATGACAGCACTTTCGGTTTTTTACTGTTTTCGTCAAGATCGAAACATCGTAGGTTCAAATCCCACCCTTTCCTTATTATTTTTTCCTTTTTATTTACCGAGTACGAAGTGTTCTAATAACGTAATATAATATTATATGATATTACTGTAAATATTTATGCGATGCATGCTCAGTGGCGGCGATTGGGTATCAAAACTGATGGGGCAAGGTGGTGGAGAGGGAGGGCAAGGACAGTTTCTTTCCCTTGGTAGATAATGTTTAGCATAGTGCTGGGTCATCTACCCCTTCACACTCCATAATCGTCGCCACTGTGCATGCCTCAAGTAATGCTTCTACTAATGTTTTTAATCTTTCAGTGATTGGTAGGATTTTAGGAAATACTTTTCCTTTCATTCAGCTGTTATAAGTTAACACATATTAAGAACTTACATGTCAACTTTCTCCATCCGGAAATGCTGGACATAAATCGCAAAAATATCAACGGAAATATCCAAGAAACGTAGATAAGCATTCTCGTCCAAAGCCGTTTACTTTCCGAAAAATTTTTGCAAAGAAGTAGGTTTGAACCCATGACCTTCCATTCCATAAGCTAATGATCCCCCTACACCACACGGTTCACGTTACTTTATGCACTCGGTTCGGATCCCACTTTAAACTGTAGGTCCAGTCCCGATTAGCCTTACTATGTTAAAGTTGACTTAAAACACCAAATCAACCAATTCATCTCCTTCTATGATACTGTAGTCGGCCAGCATCCGAAAATACAGTTCTGCTTCGCGTATACCAGAGTGTAATTGCATTTAATATTGTGACTAATTTTACTTTAAAACTACAGCTTAAAGCGATAATAGTGTCCAGAAAAGAACGTCAAAGTAGATCTTCGCACAAAGTATTTTAATCCATTGCCAAACATTTCAGTTAAGAATAATATTATGCTTTTCCATTGATCGTATTTTCGATTCATGGTGAATTTGCTAAATGGACCATGTCAAGAAATCTACATATGTAAGTTTTACTAGTAAATGCATTTAAAATGCACAAAACAACAGGGGAGGAGAAAAATAAACCTCAAAAAATAAGTAAAAATGCAACAAAAATTGTCAAAAATACTGACAAATAAATTAAAAGCCAAAAAAGGCCGAAAAATGCAAAAAAAAATGTAGAATAGAAAGTGTTTTCCGGCTCTAACTGAAGGGAAACGGACATGATATCAGGTTTAGCATTGTTTTTAAGGGTCAGAAAAAAAGTTGATTTTTCATCAACTTCCGGACCCTAATTAGTAATTATGACCATTGAAAATGTTGGAGGTAGCTTACTTAAAATTTTCTTGCTGAGGGATCGTATCGTCCCATATCTCAACTTCATAATATAGAAAAACATCAAGTTCATATTTCGAAAATGACTGAGTTTTCCACCACGAAAATATGTTTTTCATAGTTTGAAGTTCGTTAGTATTATCTTTCAAGGTTTCCATTGTTTTAATTTCACACATATTTTATATTCCATACGTTCCTCTCTCTTTTCATACAGTCTTTGGATAGAAGCTGAAGTGTCTTGTCAAACGGGGTCTGGTTCAAATGACTCCTTTTCGCTCTCCTGTTCCTACTTTAAACAAACAACAAAATACTTCGTAACTAAACGATTGCTTGTTCAAAACCCGGAATTTTTACACAATTTACAAAATTTGACATAACAACAATAGCTATGTTCATCATTTTTCCCTTTCAGCGTTTCTAGATTTAACTGAATTCGTTTCCTCATGAAAATTGCCATGAGGAAATTATAGATATGACATTATGTGTGAATTGGTTTCTTCAAACTGGCAGCAAATTTTGACATTAGCTACCTGGAGAAGAGGTAACGTGCTTGATTCTTACGAGGGAGGTCGTAGGTTCGATTCTCCACCTAGGCAGGATTTTTTTCAGGAGTATATCGTTGGGTGTAAAGTTTATCCACCGTGCCAAGAAGTTAACATTGGTCTCTGTATTTCACGAGAGGAAAGGAAATAGTAAGAGGAAGTTATTTCGATGATAGGAGGAAGTCACATGCCACGTGGAATGCACAGAATCAAGTTACATAGAGCTAAGTCTGTAATGGTGGTTTCGAATATTGCAAAGTTAGTGCGAAAAGTTTGTTATATCTGATACTCGTACTTTCTGTTCAAAGAAGACAAACATTTTAGATACAAAGCAGTCAGGAATTAACGATCATTATGAGGTTTTGAATTTTTTGTTTGTCCTTCACTATATAAATGCTTATTAGTAGTTTCTTATCGAATCGGCCTCCGTTGCAATAACCATTTACTTATGTTAATTGGCGATTTACTATTATTTTTAGACGCATGGTAAGATGGTGGTGAGGGGATTGACCACAGTCATTAAGAAGGAACGGACGTAAAATTACAAATCTTAGCAATTTGAACTCATTAAACGCTCTCCTTCGTTACAGTACTGCACTACATCACTACTTAATATAAATGTGTATCTTTTTTTAGTATATCGAAATCAAATAATCAATATTTTCGGTGTCAGTGAAGAACAAACAATACATAACTTAAACATTACATTTTGCACCCTGAATACATATATGTAATTTGTGAATTAATCATGATGTGTGTATTAACACAACATATGAACAATAACTAAAAAAGAAAAGTTTTAACTTTAAATCCTGGAAATCTCCAACTTCTAAGGGGAAGTATGTGTAGAAGGGACGTCCCTCAAGTGTGCATCGGATTCATTTTTTAAATATTCTAATATCAACGGTATCTGTTCAGCAAACCAAAAAAGAAAAAAACGAAAGAGGAGAGGGTGGGATTTGAACCCGCTACCTTTCACGCTTGATGAAAAATAAGGATAGTAGCGCCTAACCAACTGTTCTACGTTAACTTAATGACGTTATATCCTTAAAAACATGTTGACGTTTATGAAGACTCCCACCTTCCTGTGTTTCAAGCTCATTTTCTCGACAAGTCGTGCAAAATATATGTTTTTGAGAACTGTTCGATATTATGCAAGGTATTGTAAATAAAATGTCGCATAAACTCCTCACAAATTTGCTTCTTTCTGCACAATCTTGATGGCAATTTCCTCCAGGTGGAGAAAAACTCTTCAGTGTTTCAAACCCCCCAAATTTCAAGTTGAGCAAGCAGAATCGTAAATATCCTTCAAGGTAATTTTTCCAATTTATTATTTCTGTTTGATTGCGTATTATAATAGCTGTTTATAGTTTCTAAGTTCATGGAAAGTGTTAAATTGAAAACCTATCACCGCAGCGTTTCTCGTCTAGTGGAAGGACTTACTCAAAGTTGGCTACTCTCACCTGGAGCTGAAGTGCAATGTTGCTAAGTTTACGATTTTGGGACTTAGAATTCTTTCGGGGCGGTCAAATAAGATGTTGCGAAGTGTACCAGTAACATAAGTAAAAGACATGTTAGTCTTCACAAAACATGTTATTACAATTAATGATCGATTTGTGTTATTTGTTTGCATGAAAATTTTCAGCAGAAAGTAACTGTATAAGTAACTTACAGTTACTTTTGAAGTACATGTAACAGTTCCTTTTTAAAACTAGTAACTGACTTTTTTTAAGCAAGTAACTGTAGCTAGTTAACTTTTTAAAAGTAACTTTCCGAACACTGATTTTTAGTCATTAAAATCGTAAACATAACATGGTATGTTTTTTTATTGGAGGAAGGTAGAAAGTGGAGGGAGGAAGTTTGGGTGGCGCCAAAAGTACACCTCGTCCTGGTGAAAATTTTTAACTTCAGCCGCCCGGTGGAACTTCGTTGTTCGCGTGCGGCTTTTAGGTGAAGTGGAGGGACGGTGGAATGACCGCGAAAGGGATTAAGCGCGAAACTGACTAAGCGCGAAAGAGCACAACCGCGAAACGTAACACAGGATTAAACGCGAAAGGAACAAACGCGAAACGGATTAATCGCGAAACAAATTAAAAACCAGATTAAGCGCGAAAGGCACAAGCGCGAAACCAAAATTTAGCAGGAATAAGCGCTAAAGTAACAACCGTGAAACTGATTAATCGTGAAACCATAACCTCGAAAGGAATAACAGCTAAACGGATTAAGCGCGAAACCAAAATTGAATACAGGAATAAGCGCGAAAGGAATAACAGCGAAACTGATTAAT
Source organism: Lepisma saccharinum (assembly GCF_977018435.1). Classification (NCBI taxonomy): domain Eukaryota; kingdom Metazoa; phylum Arthropoda; class Insecta; order Zygentoma; family Lepismatidae; genus Lepisma; species Lepisma saccharinum. The sequence continues at coordinate 64,006,433 of NC_139239.1, forward strand.
AGCGAAACTAAAATTCACAACAGGAATAACCGCGAAACGAAAATTGAACACCGGAACAACCGCGAAATGGATTAATCGCGAAACCAATATTGAAATCTGGAATAAGCGCGAAAGGAAAACCACGAAAGGCCTCATTACACCAAATAAAACTGAAAAATTTAAACGATACTTAAGCGCAAAAGGAACAACCGCGAACGGAACAACAGCGAAAATTTCACTTTCGCGGTAGTTCTGGCGACCCGAAGTGGACCATTAAATTAAGAAATTAAATACTAGAAATAAGCAGATGTTAAACAATTATCGACCGATCAACCTGCAAATTCTGGCTTTGGTTAACGAATGTTACCATAAAAGGTTAAACATTTCATAGCAATTCTTAGTTTTAAATATATTTGAACATTTATTTTACGTCGCTTTTAAGATACTTTTTGCTATTCCCGATGAAGATTAAGGATTAGATTAAATTTGAAGGGTCATTCGCAAAGGAGCCCTCATGTCCAGGTTAAGACTCGAACCTAGAACCAGGAACTTTAAATAAATTCAATTCCGGTCCAGGAGAGAAAATCAGCAAGCGAAAATGGGTTCTGGACCGTAAAGAACCTTTTTATCTAAAAATATTTGAATTCAGTCCAGGAACCTTTTTACCAGATGAATTTAAATACGATTTAGGAACATTTTTTCCGGATCAATTTAAATACGGTCCACGAACCTTTTTCCGGCTCAATTTAAATACGATCCAGGAATATTTTTTCAGGCAGTTTAATTCGGTCCAGGAACCTCTTTCCCGGCTCCATTTAAATACGGTCCAGGAACCTTTTTCCCGGCTCCATTTAAATACGGTCCAGGAATCTTTTTTCAATTAAATAAAACACAACTTGGATCGAATTTAAATTTGGCGAGAAAAAATGTTCCGGTTCCGTTACGAAAAAAAATAATAATGAAAATGAAAGGGGTGTGAATTCTCGAGATCCGATCACGACTTTTCGTAATCTTGAATGACTTGACAATTAATGGACACTAATAATGTTTCGGTTGCGTTTTTTAGTTAAGACATGGTATACTGTATGCTTTCAATTTATTTTCTTTGAGGGGGACAAAAACATCCCTGGCAGGGAAAAAGATAATTTTCCTTTGCCGGGGATAAAATGTCTTGAGGTGGGAAATTCCCGGCATTCTCCCCCCACCCCAGTTAATTCGCACACTACTAGTTCCAAAGTTTACGTAGATAATGGAAACAAAAACATTAACGTGTAGTGCTATTTTGAAAGAACATCGTCAATGTCAACATTTTCAAGCATCAACAGCTATTGCAAAATACCAAAAGTTTAGCCGGTCGCCCTTTGAAAGCGGATTCGTGCGAATAGAAATTCGTATATTCACTTATTCAGGCAAATCTACGACAGTCTTCTTCCCAATAGACAAATTTCTAATAGCTAATACAAATATCTTACGGGCGATCGGCCTTAAAGGAAGGGGGGAAGGAACGTGACAAACTAATATTTTTTTCACATCGGATATGTTCTAAATGTGGGCTGAATTAAAATGCCACAAAAAAATTAATCCCAGTCCGCTTTACGTAACGAAATATAAACTTTTCGGCGATTTATGTTCGACTCTCCAAACATTCACAGCCAAAACAAACAATAGACATAGATCTAGCCTAAAGAAGGTTCCGTCGCGTTGTCTATGTGGACTACGTAAACTTACACTAAAAATATAAAAATATCCTTCAAATTTAGGAAAATTGTAACAAAACCTATAATTACCTCCTTTTTTTTTGCCCAGCGTGTTAAGGCTACGCTTATGAGATTTGTGCGTTAAATAGGATTACTTTATGAACTTCGTTCAAAATTACACTTTCCCTTTAGCAACTGCACCTCCTCGAGAATTACGCAGACTATTTTTAATCGACCGATTTCGAGGTTTTACGTAGGGCTGACTTCAAATTAGTTTCAGGGTGTGGAAACAACAAACAACATTTGATCCAAAAGAATGGACCGCCTAAGGAAACCTATCTGACTACTTTGACATTTTTTTTATCCGCACACTCAAAATCGAAAAAAAATACCTGCAAATGCTAATGCAATCCACCTAGCACTCCCAACACAAACGTCAAAGGTTAATGTCAGCATCAATCCAAACACTCCTAACCTAACAACGAACATTATTACCATCAAATCTAGCACCACTAACGAAATAAAATAGATCATATCTAAAAGAAAACCATAGTCACAAAATATAAATGCATGCCTTCTCTTCAAAATATGCATTTTCCACTGTGATTTCAGGGTGATGAAGTGTCAAGTGACGCACGAATGACATACTTTTCCAGTTTCTTGAAGAAAAATCTGCTGTATGCACACTCAAAAAGCGAAAAAGCATGTGTAATTATTTTAATCGATAGGTTTAATGTAATAAAATGTTTAAGGGTGTGTAAACCATAAATAAAATTTGATTCCATTAGTACCACATTAAACCACGCAATACTTCACTAACACATGTTCGCGAGCTAAATTCCGAAAACGTTAATAAACAACTTTCATAAACCATGCAAAACTTTCCACTTTCTAGGGGAGGTAGAACATTAGACCCAACTGTTGCTTTTTATCAGTACGAACTACATAAACTATAAGCAACTATGAACTACAAGTTTATTACTTAGGCAAGTCACCGGCACTTCACTGGTAGTTTCCTTGTGAAAGTTTCCAACATTCGTAAACACTACATGGGAAACGTTGATCGAAACAAATTCTTATTCGAAAAAAAAATATTTATCTGTACGAGTAATTTCTTCAAATAAGCCAATGACATTTATTTTTGCTACTCGCCACAGTTCAGTGGAAAAATTCCACAAAACAGAGTTTACCGTACTCCAATAAATGTACACAATTAGCCAAAACGAGTCTAACGAAGTTTGATTTTATACTTACGCACTGAATCCGATGATGTTGTCATGAACTCGATTGAAGTAAGCACAGATACGTTCTTCACTGAACCTTATACCCAGTCAGACTAGTCACTTGCACTGCAGTTCAAATCAGAATGAAGGGCACAGATTAGAAATGATGAAGCATTTACGTAGACTTGTGTGAGTTTCTGGGATTTGACAACGTGAGCGCCACCACACACACACACCGTTAAACAACAGTTGCCAACCTACAGATTTGGTCACTAGATCTAGCGCTTTTTCCTGCCCGGTGACTTCACGCAGTGTTTCACGTTTATTGAAGTATTCTGGTCATTTGACATCCTTTTTCTACCTCTTGGGTTAAATGTGACGAGGATGAATGATGAAGTGGCTGGTGGAGCAAACACATACATTCGAACCTGGGACCTCAGGCTTCGTAGCACGTTACATAGTCAACTCCGCCACGAAAGTCGACATTATCGGTTTTGATACTTTATCTGACCACTCTTGAAAGCACTTGTTTGCAATATGAAAACATTTCATAAATTTGTGCCGGTGCAGTGGTCAGCGAAACGCTCTGCAAAGAATAAGGTCCTAAGTTCGAACCCTGATTACGCACGGGTTTTTCCAATGATCAGTTCCCATTCATCCTCATTTAAACCAAGAGGTATAAAAGTGGCTAAAGATAACCGAAGTAGAATGTTTTTCTGGTTTATATTACTTCGCTTTTCTGCCAATTTTGGCTAATCGCGAAGATGAGGATGAATTGTGATATGAAATTGATGAAGGGACACTCACAAAGAATAGTTATGCCCAAGCCGGGATTCTAAACCCGAGACCTTTGGCGTCGTAGCGCACTGTGTTAACCACTTCACCACGAGGTCGGCTAGAAAGAAAGAAAATAAAGTAACTCCGAAATAAAATATTTTAATTCTGAAAAATCCTAAGAATGTACGTCACTGCCAATGTATATTTGAAACGAACAGTTGTAAAACCAAAATGGCCCCGTCCCATTACTGCCTATGACAAAATATTTTGGCCATCTAACACAATTTTCTGCTTAAAACTTCATCAGTGACATTCTGATCAATCACGTTGGCAACCCTGGTCGAAAGTCTAGTTACAGCGAACCTTGCGCTATACCCAATAGAGCAGCATCGTTTCCACTTGCTCAATGTAGATGATGTCATCACGGGCGTATTATTTTTCCGACTTCTTGGCCTATGTAAAAACAACAAGGTTTAATTTTCGAATTTAAGTTTATTTAATGGTCTTTACCTCGCAGTTCACTCCATTTGACACTGCGGGGAACTAAAGTAAGCTGGAGTTTTGATTCACAGCTAACTGGAAACACATCCTTTGGCTTCCGTCCGTCAAAATGTGATAACACACTTTTTTGTTGTTGTCATGAATGCACGTTGGAGGTGTAGACTAATCCTCCCCACTCCCCCCCGTGATGATTCTCTTCCAGTTCTTGATGTTAGCCCTATTCAGCTACATTGACGTTTCGAACTGGGCAGTTTGAAAATTGACCACCTTATGCATTCAATTCACCATTTTTATAGTAACATCTATCCGTTCCAGCTGATTGCAAGGAAACTAATGTTACTCGTGCATTAGTTGTTCCTGCTGGTTGAAGTTCTGGGGTCTCCTTTATTGCACAACGCGAGACCAACTTCGTGTACTGACGTCAGAGGTGGAATGCCTACGTTGTTAGGTTAGGTCTGGTTTCTTTGGCATAAATACACAGCAAATGTATTATATATGCTAAGAGAACTAAACCTAACAAGTCTAACCTAACATTTTAGGCATTTAGCGTAACAATGACAGAATACCGCGGTGACGTCAGGACACAAGGTTGCTCTCGTGTTGTGCGATAAGGGAGACCCACATTTGTATGAATGGAGGTCGATTTGCTGACTTATCCTTCTTAGAAATGATGGCATCATCGTGAATGAACATTATATTCTGGGGATGACTCATCCCCAATCATTATCTTCTGATTTTTATTGCTACGGATTTGCATAAACTACCAGTACAGCGTATATTAACACAAATCTCTTACTTGACAATCCCAAATCTTGACCATTATTTTGAATGCTTGCCTGAATATTAGTGGTAATAGTTCTTTACTTCCACAGAATGTTAATTAGACATTATCATCCATTATTGTCTAGTGCTTATTCTAGCACTAGACAATGATGATGTCTAATTGACAGTGCATCATTGATTTTAAAGCTTTTCCTCATGCCTTGATTTTTACACTTACGATATGCGTTTTTAAAGATGGATAACTCGTGTGTGCCTGAAGGTAAAACTTAATCGTTAACTCACGTAATAGCGACATCCCTTAGTCTTAATTTAAGCTATATCTAAAAACAATAAAATAAACTTTGCTTGTTTCCCTTGAAAGAGCGCCTTGCTTGACTCTTCCTGGAAAAAATCATGCGGAAGTCCATACGTACAGTCATGGACATAAGTATTCATACAAAGGCATTGTCTGAATGAAACATGTTATTATACAAAGAAGACCGTAAAGGCAAGTCAAGTCTATAGCACATATGCTCAATTGGAATTGCAAGAATAGAAACGCAAAGCAATTATTGTGTGCATACAATTGAAATTGTCGTGAGAAATGTGGGTAATGTTTAGATAAACTGCTTTCTCGATGGTCATAAGTATTCATACACCAGGTTATAAACCCCCAAAAAAGTTCGTGAAACAACAATTTCCATCATTCAGTGCCAGATATTTGTTAACTGCACTTGCACCTGTGTAAGGAAGTCGATGGTTTGGTGTTGGCGTGCTGCAGGAAGTCAAATGGGCCGCAAAGGGAAGGAAACCACGATCGAAGAGAGGAGAATTATGATATCATTATACCACAATAAGAAATCATATTCTGAAATCGCAGACATGGTTGGGAGAAGTCGTGCGACTGTGCAAAGTGTCATCAAACGATATAAAGACACAAAACTGCTGATAAATAGGGAAAGGGTTGGGCGTCCTCAGAAACTTACTCCGAGAGAGAAACAAGGACTGTTGAGAATGATCAAGAAAAACCTAAAATTAACATCATCAGCAGTGTCGGCACATGTTCACGAACACCTGGGAAAACAAGTGTCCTCAAGAAGTATTAGAAGGCTTTTCAACCGAGCAGGGTACAGAGCTAGGGTACCTAGAAGGAAGCCATACATCAGTAAGAAGAACAAGAAGGCCAGATTAACATTTGCAAATGAGTATGTGAGTAAAAGTTTGGACTTCTGGGATAAAGTGTTGTTTACGGACGAGTAAATTGAATATTATCCATAGTGATGGTAGACTTTTGGTGTGGAGAAAGCCCAATACTGAGCTTGAGCCTCGAAATCTCTTGGCCACAGTTAAACATGGAGGTGGTGGCGTTATGGTCTGGAGCTGTATGTCAGCCTCAGCTGTTGGAGAACTCGTCTTTATTGAGGGAACTATGGATAGATTTGTCTATTTGGATATTATGAAGAACAATTTGCAGCAGAGTATCGATCATTTGGGTCTTGGGAATGATTTTTACTTCCAGCAGGACAACGACCCTAAACATACAGCTGAGATTGTCCGCCTTTAGTTGTTATATAATACTCCCCACACACTCAAAACTCCACCTCAGTCCCCCGTCCTTAACCCCATTGAACATCTTTGGAGCCACTTGGAAACCAGACTCCGAAAACATGACATAACAAGCAAGAATAGACTGAAAGAGGTAATTTTGCATGAGCGGCACAATATTACATCTGAAATAACCACGCCTCTTGTTCATTCTATGCAAAAGAGACTGACAGCTATTCTCCATAACAGAGGAATGCATACTAAATTATGACGACATGGTATTTGTTTCTTTCTTTTCTTCAAAGTGAACTTTTATGTTGGTGTATGAATACTTTTGTCCAGCCAAAGAAGCGGGTATTGAGAATGTTTTGTATTTTATTTTTCTACAATCAGCATCTGATATTTATTTTTGTTGTCAATATATCGTTTGGTGCATACATGGTAAAGCATTAACAGTTTTGACTTCCTTATTGCATTCCTAGCTGCTGCAATTCGTCCTTTCTTCCTTTCAGTTCCACTGTATGATTACTTTTGTCCATCACTGTATATACATGTGGTGTGATGGGGGCTACATTTTGAGGGGGAGAATCAAACTTGAGACTAGTTTTTGAGCGGGCAGAATCAGATTGATTGATTGATTTGTTGTTTTAAATCCACTTTATGCACAGAAAGGCTAATCGGGACTGGACCTACAGTTTAAAGTGGGGTCCGAACCACTATGTGCCTCCACCGGCTATCGAACCCGGGACCCCTCGGGCAGAATCAAACTTGGGCCCTAATTTTGAGGGGCAGAATGAAGCTTGGGAATAACTGAGAGAAGAGATTCGAAAAGTTACCCATCTCATAAAAATAGAGTCCAGGATTATTTGCTAAATAACTGTGACGTTTGTGACATCACACATATTACTCTTTATTACTTTGCTCCTCAGGTTTGCTAACTTGTAAATTTTAATAAATCTGAAAATTTTGGGGGACACTTGCCAAGTTACGCCTATGTGGTGTGTATACACACACACACATATCTCATGCACCCAAAAATTTGTTTGTGGTGCCACTGGATGTAGTGTTGTCTATTGTTAGTCCTTTAGAACTATGATACATGTTCTTGTTCATTCATTCACATATCTTGAAAGAAATACTCTGTAGATCTTGTATTCTCATACGATGATAAAATCTGGTCCCGAAGTACTGAAGTTGAAAGGGTATGACATTTGAATATGCCTCTCGGTGAAGTGGACTTTCGTACTTCGTACATCTTCCATTATTTTTAGAAACTTTGAATTCTGTAGTGGTAATGGTGCCTCGAGGTGAATCAACAAAGGCCATGCGCAGGTCATCACGTACTGCATGTGGGATGGTTGGTCAATGTTGGCTTTGTAATCAATGTACACGTGTGAACAAGATAAGGTTTTCTTCTGTAACATAAGGTCGATTTGAAATGAAAATGTATCTTTATTATAATCATACGACAAAAGAAGGCTCCCTAAACACTTGTAAGTGCCTACCGCTTCGAGTATATCTACGTTTCCTCTGCAAAGCGAAGATAGGCTAAAATCGATGTTCAATTTCAAGGAAATAATTATCATCCCCTTTGGTTTCTTACTATTAATGAAGGACTTGCATTGAAATGTTCTAATTGTCTGCTGGGGAAGTCGTCATGGGGAAGAAATTAAAATCCTGAAAATGTCATAAACAATGTATTTGAAAAATCAACAACGCCTATTAATAAATATACGTAAAGGGTTAATAATCTCCCTAGCATGCGAATTGTAGCTACTAGCTCAACAATCCTTCTGCAATTAGTGTCATAAGTAGAGACTCGATGTTAGGTAAAATGCATAATATACTATATTGTTACAGATATCATAAAAATGACTTAATATAAGTTCAAGTATTAGGGGTTCGTACATAAATGTGTATTTTGCATATTTTCATGTATAATACCTATACATGCCTATTTACCTGATTTTCAGAACTAAGTTTGCATTGCATCAAAACAATTAAAATATACAGTAGCCAATATTTTCTGAATGCACTGTACATTCCATATCGTAAAAATTACACTTCATATTTCCCTTGCGTTTCCGGCGCCCCTAACTTGTTTTTGGGAATCATGTTTTTTTCCAAATTCATGGCTTCTATTGTACACGGTCAGTCGCCAACTTAAGTTAAAGCAACAGCAAGTGGCGCCATCAACACCCCATCTGAATACGAGGGTCACTATTTATATTTTGAGCCTTGGCAACACTGATTGAAGTTAGGCGCGATTTGAAGTTTGCACGGAATCGTCTGGCATTATTGACCATAACGTACTTCAAATGTTTTGTCAATAGCTTCATTTGTGTTGTTTATGTTGCCTTGGAGATTGCGCGACAACAATAAAATGGAATTAACTAGTGAACATTTTCGTGCGATGATTTTTTTACGATTTTCGACGTGGATTTCAAGACAAGAGTGCATCGATCAACTTACTTCCACATTTGGCGATGAAGCCCCATCCTTTGCCACTGTGAAACGCTGGTATAACGAATTTAATCGTGGCCGCCATTCGCTCACCGACGAGATTCGCGAAGGTCGTCCAAAATCAGTTGTTGTTCAAGAAAACATTGATGCTGTGCAAAACCTAATACTGCAAGATCGTCATGTGACACTGTGAGATTGAGGCAACCATAGGCATTAGTTCCACCAGCATATATAAAATATTACATGATCATTTAGCTGTGAGAAAGGTATGTTCTCGTTGGATCCCACACAATTTGACAAAAACTCAAAAAGACGCTCGCGTCAATTGGTGCAAACAAATGTTCAATAAATACAATCGTGGTGCTTCAAAAGACGTATATAAGATTGTAACAGTTGACGAATCATGGCTATATGCATATGAGCCGGAACGTAAACAGCAGTCGACTGTATGGGTGTTTCAAAATGAACCCAATCCAACAAAAGTTGTTCGCGCTCGAAGCACATCGAAACAAATGGTCACCTGTTTTTTCGGGAAAACTGGTCATGTGGCAACTGTGCCTTTAGAGGAACGTAGAACGGTCAACTCTGAATGGTACACAACAATTTGTTTGCCAGAGGTCTTCGGTCGGATCATTCTTCATCAAGAGAATGCCAGCTGTCACACATCTCGTCTAACAACCGACTTTATGAACAGTTAAAAAATCGAATTGATGGGTCATCTGCCGTACAGTCCTGATTTGGCACCCAATGACTTCTTCTTGTTCCCGAATGTCAAGAATAAATTGCGTGGACAACAATTTTCGTCGGCGGAAGACGCCGTTGATGCGTTCAAAAACCATATTATGGAGGTGTCTCAAGAAGATTGGAAAAACTGCTTTGACAAATGGTTCGAATGCAAAAGTGTATTGACCATAAAGGAGAATACTTCGAAAAACAATAAAGCAGTTTTCAATGCCAAATTCCTGTTTTTTCATTGCTAGGCTCAAAATATAAATAGTGACCCTCGTAAGTCCCATTCATTCTCGGCTTATATTATCGTTCGATTTTGTTGATGTGCTTAGATTACTTCATTAGACCTATAATTAAGAAACCTCCTTCATTACTATAGCTTACCAGGAATCACATGTGAAATTCAATGCAGAATTAAAAGCAATATATCCGCAATATTTAGGGTGACGTGGGGTATATCCGTAGAACCGTGGTGATTCAGTCGGACTATCAAGCTGGAGACCCGGGTTCGATTCCCGAGATAGGTTATTTCAGGTGAGAATTTTTGTAGCACTGCATAGAGCGGCTCTGGGATTCGCCCAGCCTCTGGTACCTGGAGCAACTCTGGGGGTAAAGGCAGCCAGAGCATGGTGCTGATCACATTATCTCCACAAATAGCCGAGATTATGAATGTGTAAGGCCCTATTCCACATCCCTCCTGTGCTTTCACATAGCTATAGCCCCATCAACTCCTGCGTACTTCAGTGGGTATGGGCTTATACCTAGGTATATATTAGAACAGGTCAGAGCTTTAAGATATAATAATATATTCAAAATAATTTTGATATTATTTTAATTTTTAAAATTTTATGTCTATTTTCAAGTTTTAACACGTTCTAAAAATATACACAAATCCGGATCTGGGCCTCATTCCAACGCTTGGAAATAAATTTTACTCTCCTAAAGTTTCCAAATAAAAAAAGTAACTGGTATCACTAATTTAATGGGTTCACAGTGGCTTGAATTCTTTTGGATGAGGAGATGATGTTGACAGAAGACAATGTTTGCGTTTAGCTACTAAAAAAGGGGGCAATATCTTGCGTCTGTCTGTGCCTTTTGGAATCGCATTTCAATGTTCATATTCCATTTGAATTCAAAAGATGAAAAACAATCAAATACGTACTGTTGTGGTTAGTAGCTGAGGATTGATGTTTTTGCCTAAAGCCATTTATCTTGAGTCGACTTATTTTCGTGGAAATTTCCGATTTCGTTCCAAAGTAATCAACAGCTTCTTTTCCTAGTCTTTTTCAAACAATAAACTCGTTACAGTGCTCACGTATGATGTATTAGACATTACAAGACCTTTGGCCGTCTGAGAAACAACAGACAAGTATTGGAAGGAACAAAGGTCGTAAGGCAACATCTCAGTTATTGGGACAGAAGATCGGTTGAAATGTCACTCTTGTTTGCGCGTCACCTTTTTCCTTACCAGTTTGTTCTCTCGTTAACACTTTGCGCAAAGCTTGATATTTAAATCTGAAAAATCCTGCAATGTTCGCATGGTTTTATTTTTGATGGCTTATGGATGGTGGCATGGTGGTTTCAGCCCACAGTCCTCAAGTAGCTTACCGGTTCATCCGTCCACCATGGCCTACTTAACCCTAGCTTACCCGTGCCGTACGAGAACCTTACTTACCTGAGTGGGGGTCTCACAGGCCCACATTTTTTTTTAATTACAAAAATTCAAAAAAACATTTCGTTATTGAATTGATTCTTGCTTTCTTGTTTATAGATGTTTAGTTATTTATTAATTTTAATGATTACAAAAAATACCATCATTAATAAAAAATAATAACCAATTATTGCATGAGTGTTACACCCATATTTTACCGTTCGCTAAAACTCACAAAAACCATAATATTTTTTATTAATGCTTCTTTGTTTATATAGGGGCAGTTGTTTATTAATTATAATAATTACAAAAAATACCACCATTACCAACAAATTGTACACTCACTAGCATGAGTGTCTCGAATAACACGCTTTTAAATATGGCGCCTGATACGCCCTCCAAGTGCATTTATGTTTTTTATGAACAAAACTAATGTAGAATATTCAGAACACACTAGGAAACAATGTAATTTATTTTCATTTTATATAAAAATTGTCAAAGTTGGAAAATTGAAAAAATAGAGGTAGTGGACCTGACAGCACCCCCCCCTCCCCCTCGGGTAAACTAGGGTTAAAGCCACAGACCTCCAGCATGTGTAAAAATATTGATTCAACATTTCAAAGAGGCTTCATAGGATTCATTTTTCGGGAATCGGAGCAAGGAAGGAAATATTTTTCTCCAGGGAAGGGGAAGCAAGGCTTCTTCCACGAACATTGCTTCAGTTTGAAGTTATCGGTTTTTGCAGCGTTCTCTACGAGTCTTACATGTAGCCTAATTATTAGTCTTACAAAATTAACGTAAATTACTTTGACTGAAATTAAATTAAATGTGTGAATTATACAATTTTAGGCTAATGTTAATTTTCCTTGGCGCCACGGCCTTTCCTTCCCCCCTTCTCCATACTCTCATGGATATTTGAATCTTCTATATTTTTGTATCAGCATTCGCTAGGTTGTGAGTAGTGCCATAACTAGATTGATTGATTGAGTTAGTGTTTTAAGTCCACTTTATGAACGGTAAGGCTAATCAGGACTGGACCTACAGCTTAAAGTGGGATCCGAACCACTAAGTGCCTACACCGGGTATCGAACCCGGGACCCTTTGATTACAAGCCATAGCTATAGATTTCTAGCCGGGCCATAATAGAACACCGTTTACACAGTAAAATGTTGTAAATTTTGATGTAACTTTCAACAATGTAGGTAGAGTTTTAATACAGTGTTCCTTTGTGAACACCTTAACTCATGCCAAATCTGTATTATCATTCGTATCTACCTTTATTATATGTACAGTCACAGGAAATAAAAATGGGACACCTAGATCCTGAAATACACACTTCCCCGCAAGGCAGTGGTAGAAGTTGCCATTGAAAATTTGCTATTAAAATACACTTATCGCCGTAGAGTTAGGCAACACACATAACGCCTTGCAGAGAAGCGAGCATTTCCGGATCAGGTGTCCCCTTTTTTATTGCAGTTGACTGTACATTGTATTTAGTTTTCCAACAAATGGCCATTAAGTAACACGATTATCAAATATGGTTATTTTTTTAACGGATTCCCCTCTTTCTGCCATCAACAAAAAGAAAAAAAGTGTGGGGGGAGGGGGCATCCCAGTGCGATGACCTATTCAAAACCTGAGCTATTTCACTAAAAGCATCCATGTATTTAAGATTGTGACATCAGGCAAAAACACACGTGACCGATGAACCAGGAGATAACCATGTGCTTGTTCCCGGACACGGCATATTTCAGATCAGAAAGCATCCATCCGTTGGTCGAACAGACGCACTTTGACCTCTTGAGCCGAAGCCAGTGCCACAAATGTTCTCTGGAGACATTGTTCGGATGATAATCTACATTCTGAAATGACCTTTCTAAATGGATGGACTTGAAATTGTGGGGGCCGCAAAACAGTGGCGTGTCTAGGAATTTAGTAAGGGCGATTTCAGCTTCCTTCTTTACAAAGTTGTCAGTGCTATACACTGTAAAAGTTGACTGAAGAAATGATGGTCCAATTTTCGCTGCTGTCCAAATAAAATACATAATTACAATGGCTGTTTCTTGAAGTATACACTGTGTATAGCAAATCTAATGTAATGTAATGAATCACTTTTTTAAAATATATTTATGGAAGACGCAACTGAAATGTATAATCATTATCTATCTTTATGTGTGATGAAATATTTAAAATTAAATAAAAACGGTTGCGTCTCGTTTTTGCAAAACAACAGGCAGGATATTATATTTTAACGGCAGAATATTGTAAAAGTTACTATAACTTTTAAGAATGTATTTGACCATATCTGACATTTTCTCTCATAATCAAAGTGGGATAACCCTTACAATTTCCCCGGAAAGGACATCATTCTCCTGATGATGGTTTCTGCACTCGTATTATTATTATTATTACATCTTAACTTGGGTTGGTGCTTAGAAGAAAGATATTTGAAGCATTTGCTGCTATCTTGCTAATAAAATATTAGTTTACTTGCCAGCTCGGTGGCCGAAGTTCGTGGGTTCGCGTTTTTGTCTTGGCTTGCGTGTTCTTTGCGAGTGTCCTTTCATTATTTTTATCTAATCACAGGCACGTATCCAAGGGGGGCTTAGGGGGCTCGAGCGCCCCCGAAAGTTTTCAGTTTACACTAGATAAAATGAGGTTTTTGTTTCCTTGTGGTGTGAAATGAAATAAAATGAGGATAAATTAAGGAGAGAAATCATTATCGAGGCAAAACAGGGAATGTTCTATAACCCTGTTATTGTTAATAGCGCGTATCCAAGCTGGGGATCAGGGGCTCTAGCCCCCCCTCACCAGGAAATTTTTCAGTTTACACTAGATAAAATTAGGCTATTGGCTTCTTGAATAATGTGACGATAATTTAATGAGAAAAATAATTATCGAGGCAAGACGAAGAATGTTCTATAAACTTGTTATTGTTAATAGCACGTATCCAAGATGGAGATCAGGGGGCTTGAGCCCCCTTCAGGAATTTTTTTAGTTTACACTGCATAAAATTATGTTTTTGTCTTCTTGAATAATGTGACGATAATTTAAGGAGATACATAATTATAAAGACAAGACGGAGATTGTTCTATAACCCTGTTATTGTCAATAGCTAGTATCCAAGGTGATCAGGGTGCTTGAGGTCCCCCCCCCCCACACACACAAACAGGAAATTTTCAGTTTATACTACATAAAATTATGCTTTTGTCTTCTTGAATACTTTGATGATAATTTAAGGAGATTCATAATTATAAAGACAGAGAATGTTCTATATAACCATGTTGTTGATAATATTGCAAGTAAACTTTTCGGTGTTGTCGCAGCGAAATTTTTGGAAGCTGCACAACAAAGGTAGCGTCACAAGTAGGACGATTCGTTGTAATTTTTAATCTCTGGAAAGCGCGAGAGGGAACGTTCTTGAATAAGAGAAGGAGTCGAACAACTGGCAATATTAACGAATCGTTTTATCTGCGGAACGTTCTAGAATATAATGAGGATATAAATATGCGGCTTCAATTTACCTGTTGATCTGTACAACAGAATCGGTTAATGAGACTACAGAATTTTCAGAGTGTGGCAATTCATACAGTCGATTAGTGATCTGTGAGTGTCCATTGCTTGCTTTGTAAGATCTAGTGATTCGAAAATAAAAAGGACTGAATATCGTAAAGTAACGAAGTCTACTCTTTGGGTCCAAAGCTGAAGACATTGACGACAGCGGAACTTCCGGAGCCTCAGTGTAGTGCAGCTAGTTCAGGACGAGGGCCGAATGTGAAATGATAAAAACTTCTGGTGAGTTGATTTTAAAAAAATGTGTCCGAGATATAGAATGGCGTGCCCAGGATTATCGGTAGGGAGACGGGTTACGAATACTATTTTTGGTAGTCAGTCCTCATTTTGCCATCTTTTCCTGTCTTTCACGTTCCTTTTTTTAAGGAATACTGGATCAAATGAGGTTCTGACCCCAATAATCCTCTCTTGGGTACGTCACTAGAAATAAATAAGTAAGCATTTGATCATATTGGGAGACGAAACAGACCGGAAGGGTTTTCAGAGGCCTGAATATGAACAATTTGGTGGGTTTCGACTTTTATAAGAGCTGCAAACATGGGAGGACAAGACACAGTAGTGGTGTTCAGGCTCGAATCAGAGAAATATTCGAGAACTGTCTGCGTCCACCTCGCAGCCCACAGTTTGAATCTCGCGTTGTCGAGTGGATTGTCCATCCCGTGCATGTGTAACGGCTTCGTAAAAACACTCAAGACACCATAGATGTGTTGATGCCTGATGAGAAGAAATGGACAAACACACACACACTCAGATGGTTCTGGCACACAATGTTAATGCATGGAAACAGGGGAGTCGAGTGGTATAAAACGTTCCGATTTCACGTTCTGAATAAAATGGCAGTCTTAAACAGTGGCAACCATTTAGGGGATAGTTGCTCCCCATTTTTTTTTTGCCTCTTAATCCTAGGCCTTGTCTACCAAGACAAAGTAAACTTTCCTTGCACCTCCCCCCCCCCCCCCGTTTTGGAACCCAACCGTCATCACAGGCCTTAAACATACAATTGTGAGGTTCTATCTATACTCCTTAAAAATATGATGTTCTAATCATTATTCTGATTAGCCAAAAGAGGCAGAAATGCGACGTAAAATAACAGAAATAGAGACATACAATAACAGTTTCATTAGTATTTTATAATAATTGATTGATTTGCTTTATTTTACTTCGCTTCTTGTGCCACTTTTGGCTAATTTGCGAAGATGTGGATGAGTGATGACATGATGAAATTGATGAATGAACACTCACAAACATCCATGTCCGCCGGGATTCGAACCCGGGATCACTGGCGTCGTAGCGCGATGTGCTAACCACTTCGCCATTGGGGGGGGGGGGGGCTGCTATTTTATAACTGTTATATTATGATTGTTATTACTGTTTCTACAATTCCATATCTACAAAAGTTTCTGCGACGCCCGTGTTAACCACTCTGATTTTCTGATAAAATAATTACACAGAACAAAAAAGTACGTGAACACAAACGCAATGAAAACATTTACGTCGACATTTATTTTTACCCTTGTGACTCAGTGGCTCAACCACAGGGGGGCAGGGGGACATTGCCACCCCCCCCCCCAACCTTGGGCGCAAATGAGTTCTAGGGGGAGCAAGGGTGGGGGCAAACATTGACGGCTAAGTGTACCTGCAGGAGGCAATTACCGCCCACAATTTCAAATTTTATGCAAATACAAATACTTCTCGTAAAATTTTCTTGATCGCTTCGCTGCCAATACCTGCTTTTCTTAGTCTTCTCAAGTTCAGAACCGTAGCTAGGAGGCGGCGGGAGTCGGTCCTGGGCGCCGAACGATCTAAATAAAAATAAGTTGTAAAATTGATTGATTGACTTGTGGTTTTAAGTCCACTTTACGCACAGAAAGGCTAATCGGGACTGGACCTAAAAGTTTAAAGTGTGATTCGAACCACTGTGCCATGTTCCTCCACCGGGTATCGAACCCGGGACTCCTTGTTCACAAGGTGACGATGTTCCACTACACCATATCAGAGGGACAAAAGTTGTAAGAGAGAGCGAATGCATTGCGCTCTATTGAATCAATATTGATTACAGCCTGAAAAAAAATTAGATCCAAAAATGTTCTTGTTCGCTTCGCTCGCAATATATCATTGTTCTCTGTATTGCACTGTAAATTACCAGACAGAGAAATATCACTTGTCTCATTTCATTTTGTTTTAAATGCATGAACAATTGTTTTGAGGAAAGTGAATATGCACATTTGAGAGACAATTTATGTAATTTTCGCTGTTGGTTTATTGTGAGATGGATGAATTGGTTGTGTAATGTATTTAAATAATATATGTTGTATATAATATGTATTAAAGAAACTTCGAATACGTACACAATTTACTGTCCACGTCGCTCCATGTTGCATATATGTGAAACATATAGCGTGCATGAAAGTTATACATTGTTAATGTAAAAAGAATTGTATTTGAAATGCATTTATCAAGCATTTTCTGTCTTTCAAAAATAGTTTGTGTGCTTGTTTTCCATTATTAATGTGAAATTGAATGTGTTGAAAAAATAATTCAACTTGTTTGTTCGAACACAAATGCTTTAGCACTAACTTCTACTCCTTTCTTTCATAATTTACGAGGGTAAAAACGTCTTTGATATTACTACTACTACTACTACAACTACTACTACTACTACTACTAATAATAATAATAATATTGGTCCCGTGTTCGAATCCCGGCTTGGGCATGAATGTTTTTGAGTGTCAATTCATCAATTTCATCATATCATCACTCATCCCCATCTTTGCAAATTATCCAAAAATGCCACAAGAAGCGAAGTAAAGTAAAGCACATCAATAATAATAATAATAATAATAATAATGTTATAGTTAATAATAACATTATTTTATTAAAATTATTATTATTATTATTATTATTATTGGTACGTTTATCCTGGTACTTGCCCCCCCAGACAAAATATCGTGGTTGCGCCTCTGTGTGACTACAATCAATCGGCTTATATAACAAGCTAAGATAACTGGTTTCTCTACGTACGGAAATTTTACTAAGCGATAAACAAGACTGAATCAATGAACTGAGTTTATTTATGCGAAAATAATTATTTATATTTTGAAACGCGTTTGTATGATAACATGTTACTGGTTTACACCAAAAAGACACCAAAAGACTGGAGAATTGCAGTGATCACACCAATATTCAAAAAAGGAGACAACCGATTATGTTCAAATCACAGAGGAATTTCATTGTTGAGTGTCCCAGGTAAAATCTATGCAAGAATATTGGAATACAGGCTCAGGCAAGAAATTGAACACCAACTAGAAGAAAGCCAAAGTGGATTTAGACCAAATCGAAGCTGCCAGGACTTAATTTTTACACTAAGACAAATATCAGGAAAAGTGATAGAATATAATAAAGAAATTCATATGTGTTTCATAGATTTGGAAAAGGCATTTGACAGGGTACCTTGGATTAAATTATGGGAAATGCTGCAAAGAAGAAAAGTGAATGATAACCTGATCGCTAGCATACAGAGCTTTTACAATAACTGTTGTAACTACATCCGTACAAGTAACATAAAATCTGTTACCAGTCTGCCCCCACACTTTACCTCTGCACTCGAGGTTCGGTGCACTTCGTACTCGGCTCTGATTTGTCTAGGGGTATCTTTCTTTGTACGACAATGCACGTGGGTTGCTACAAGTCAACATAATTATATAATTAACTACAAGAGACAACGGATAACCTTTGCGAAACCTTATTGCTATAGGGGGATAAATTACCTTGTCCAGCATCTGTGAAATTAAAAACGGAAATTTTTGGATATTTTCTATAGTTTAATTAACGTAAAATTTGAAGTATATACAAGTCGTATCCGAACGTTCATTTCTCTAATAATCGGGCCAAAACTCTAATTTTGATGTTGGAAAATCTCTATTGTTTGTACCTGGATGCTTTACATTTCATGAATTACATGTGGAGTACGCTTGTCACAAGGTAGACTCGCGTTACTCCAAGAAAACGTCTTAACAGGTGCGAGGTCGCCCGACGTGTACATTTCTCAACCTCCACGGTGACAAGGCACTAGGCTGCCCGGCGCACCGTAATTACTTCAAAATAACATCCAGTACAAACTACCTTTTTACCTGTAAACTGGATACCAAGGCACTAGCTTGCCCGGCAATCCAATCTCTTACAGCATCCGTTTCGGGAGACCTGTCCTCCGGTCCTAGCTAACCGAAGCAAAAACAGCCTCTCCCTTCGAAGTCTCAGTTCCAACAGCCGACCTCCCCTACTCTCATCTAGGAGTTTATATACGTTTTGTTGGCGTCTGTTGCCAACGGCCCTTATTTCAAAATTTTTAAGCCCGCCTTTCTTTTGAACGTCCGAAACACGAAGCAAGAACAGAGAGCTACATGGTATTTATACATGGAATAATACGAACCTAAAAATACATAATAAATTGATTTACACTAATCACACATATATATGTTTATACTCTTGATTACCCAATTAATTAACATATTAATAAATATTTCAATAAGGAAAAAAACACTGTTGCCCTGACACGGGGGCAGGGTAACAAATCTGATGAATTTTATACATCAACTGGAGTAAGACAAGGCTGCATTTTAAGTCCATTTCTGTTCATAATTTTAATTGATGAAATTACAAAAATTTGCAAAAGAAAGATTAAACCCTTTACTGTTGGGAATTGGCTCATGAGACCTGTACAAATATCAGAACTAGCTTTTGCAGACGATCTCGTTTTATTTGCTAAAACTGAAAAGGACTTACAATATAATTTAGATGTATGGAACAGAGAACTACAAAAGGTAAATATGAGAATTAACACCAGTAAAACAAAAACAATGATAATAAGTAGAGAACATAGAACTCATACCATTAAGATAGAAGGCGAGAGCTTGGAACAAGTAACAAATGTCACGTACACAAACTGCATTCCTATTCTTTGAAATAAAGGACCATAGATGGCAGCATGCAAAAGGAACAACGGTTATATGAGGTGATGCATAAAGCAGTCTAGAAAGTGGGTAAGAGATGGCAGCACCCAGGAGAACTTATACGATTGTAAATATAGACAACGGAAAGAGCAGATATGATGAAAGAGTGATTGTATATATTAATACTAATTATGAGGAAATAAATAAATAAATTTAACATAATAACAGGATATAAATAAGGAGAAAAGGGAATTATCATTCAGTAATGGCATGAGTGATTAATATACAAAAGTAATGAAGTCGAGTTGTAATTTCGATTTTGTGTCCATTACAGTTCCCACGAACTGAGAGTTTCGTGTGGCTTTTGGGTTGTTTTCCCCTGGTGTAGCGCCATTTCTCGGCAGCACCCAAGCACATTTGGAAGCGCATACACTGTAGCTCCAAGTTAAGGTAGCGCCGGCCAGGCGGCGATCTTTAACTAACCCCTTTCTCTTTGTTTGTCTGGGGGATTGATTTTATTAATATTTCCGTAAATTTGGATCGACAAAGAAAAGGAAGAAAAAATATTATTGAAGGAGAAGCCTTAGCGATTATAAGAAGAAGAAGCCTTATTAATTGCATGAAGAAGGCACCTTAATCATTATAAGAAGAAGATGCTAAATTGATTATAAGAGGAAGATGCCATATTAATTAAGAGGCTATAAGAAGAAGATGCCAGATTAATTATAAGAAGAATATGCCATATTAATTAAGAGGCCATAAGAAGAAGATGCCATGAGAAGAAGAGGCCATATTGATCACAAGAAGAAGAAGCCTAAAGAAGATTAGAAAAATAATATTGTATAAAAGGATTTACAAAGATATTAATATTTGTATATAATTATTCAAGAATATAGTACGAATTGTACCCTCCGTAGTGGGTTAAATCTGTTGTTTCCTTTCATATATGCTTAGCGTTAGTAACCTTGGTCTGTGCCCAGAGGTATCTCATTGTCTCTCCCCTGTGCTAAGCTGGTAGGTGCTTACGTGAGAGGACGTGGCATTGATTAATGGCGACCAACGTGTGGGGCTCGATACAGACCAGAGGTTGAAATAACGCGAGGAATAAGAATTTATAAAGATAAGTAAAGCAAAAATGGAAGAAGAAAAATATATATGTTGTGGTGAATAAGGAAATAAGGAAGAAATAATACAGTGTAAGATATGTGAAGAAAGGAAACACTGGTTATGTGAAGGAATCAGGAAAGAAAAATATGAGAAGATATGTTAAAGGGGAGAAGGATACGAATGCAAGGAATGCAGAAAAGCAAAGTTAAAGGAAAAAGAAGGAAAGAAAGAAGAACAAAACACGATGGAGATGTTGATGAAAATGATGATTGAAATAAAAGAAAGGCAAGATAAAAACAGCAAAGAAGTTAAAGAAAGGTTGGAAGAAAATAGCAAAGAGGTTAAAGAAAGCTTGGAAGAAAATAATCGAAAGATAGAAGAAATGATAAGGATGTCAGATGAAAGACATGAAGAAACTAATAGAAAGATCGAAAGGGAAGCTTCAAGAGTGAATGAAGAATGCAAACAGAGGAGTACGAGTTTAGAAAACAAAATTTTGGCAAACAAGGAGCAGATAGATATTAACATCTCTAAAATAGATGAAGTAGAAAACAGATTAGAAGAAATGAAAATTGTGACAGAAGAAACAATAGTAAAATAAACTTTGAAATTTAGAGAAATGATAATTAGAGAGCAACAAGAAGTTAGGGAAGAATTAGAGGAGAGTAATAAGAAGATGCAAACCATCGAAAGTATGATCGACAAAGGAAAGAAAGGGAATAAAGTACAATGGAAAGGAATAATCCCTAAAATAGAGGATATGAGAATACAAGATAAGCTAAGAGGTGTCAATCGAGAAGGAAATGATGGAAAAGAAAAGTATGAAGAGATCAGAATAAAAAAGGAAAGTAGTAGCGACGAATCGAATACAGAGGAGGAAATAAAGCATAAAAGGAATCATCAGAGGAAGAAAAGGAAATGGAAAAGTAGTGAAGAAGGGAGCGACAATGGAAGATGGTTGGACAAAGTAAACGGAAGTAATTTGGAAGAGGGAAGATATAAGACAAGAATTCCTAAGCCTAATGAATTACAACACTTGCCCAAGTTTAATGGAAATATATCTGACAAGTGTCCACGGAAATTCCTGAAGGAACTAACAATTAACGTGAAGCTAATGAGGATACCAGGAAATATGATACTCGACCTTATTGAAGGATGTTTTGAAAAGTCTGCAGCAGGCTGGTATCAGTTAAATCAGCACAAGTTTGGAACATTCGAAGAGTTTAGTAAAAGATTTTTGGAATATTATTGCAGTGAGGAAATTAAGGAAAGGCAACTGGAGACATTGAAAAGAAAATATATAGATTGGTCCAAGATTGAGAGTTTGGAAGCACACACATGGGAAACGTTAAGGAGCTTCAGAAATTTGAATGAAAAGTGGAATGAGGAAGAGTTGGTTAGACAAGTGATACAAACGCTACCAATATGGACACAAAGAGCGGTGGCTGTAGTAAAAATAAGGAAGGTGGACGATTTGATAGACTACCTCAGAACAGATGACATGCTGAAAAAGACTCAAAGGTCATGCGATAAGGAAAAGGAAGGTAGATATTATTCTAAGAGGCATCATCCTGAAGAGGAACAACGTCCAGAGCAGAAATTCCGGAAACAAGAATTCGGGATTAGGAACATAGAAGTCAGAAATGCATATAGAGGCAGAGGAAGAGGATTCTTAGAAGATAACGGAAACGGCAGAAGGCGCAATAATATTCAGGAAGAGCAAAGAAATTATGATAGAAGGAATACAGGACCGTGGAGAGGAAACCGCGGATATAGAGGAAGAAATGATTATAGGCAAAATGCGAATCGAAGAAACTCAGAAAGAAGGATGGAGATAGATGAAAAGCAACCTAGAGGAAACAATTACAACGAGAGGAACGAGAGGGGAAATTCTGAGTTAAATGTAGAGCGAAGAGAAGCAGTGGAATTAGTCAGAAGCCAAGTGCAGAACGAAGTAGGAAATGCTGGATGGCAGCAGATAAATGAGGAGTCGAGGAACGTGGAATCGGTGGAGAGGCTAAACTTGTAGAGCTCTCGCAGCAACTCCCAGGTGTGAGAGCAAAGGAAAATGATGAATATATGAAGGGAGAACATAAGATAAATGAAGAAGGAATTCTGAAGTTATTTTTAATTGGAGAGCCGAGTTTTGAAAACTTAAAACCTGGAAGATCATTGTATGTGGAAGCAGAACTAATAGAAATTAAGGTTAAATGCTTAATCGATTGTGGGAGCGTTGTCGAAGTAATGAGCTATAAATGTTGGAAAAGAATTAAAGAGAAATACCCACAAGCAAAATTAGACGCTTCTGAAAAGGACAAAGTCAGATTAGTTATGGCTGCGGGAAATGAAGAATACAAAATTCAGGGCACGGTACGCATCATGATGAGCATTAGAGGAGCTAATTTCGAAGTAAAATTTCTGGTGATAAAGGGTTTGAGGTGTGATATAATCCTAGGAGTACCTTTCTTAGAAAACTACAATGGGCACATACATATAAAAAGAAAAACGGCTAAATCTAGAATCAATGGAGAACATGAAAGTAGATATCCCTATGGAGGATGAAATAAAAGGTTCCGAGAGCGAAATAGGCATTAGGAAGCAAAGTCTTGTATATCAGAAACATGATGCAGTGTATAAGAAGAAAGACTACGATGATATAATTGAAAATGAAAATGTAAAAGGTGAATATGAAAAGGAGGTCGAAAGAGAGGACCATAAATACAATGCATCGAAAGAAGAAATACAAGCTTAAGTGGATGAGTGTCATTGGATTTCGGAAAATGAAAAAGAAGATTTAAGATATATTTTGTTGAGACATAAGGGAATATTTAGCCAACGCCCAGGAGTGACGGATGTATACACCTATAGGATTGAGGTAGACACAGCGAGTCCAATAGTGTCAAAGCAATACCCTATACCCTTTGCAAAGAGAGAAGCGGTAGAAAAGGAATTGAAGAAATGGTTAAGTTGGGGGATAATAGAGAACTCCAATAGCGTACACGTAAGCCCAATGCACGTGGTAGACAAACCGGACGGAGGTGTGAGGCCCGTACTGGATTTAAGAGAGCTAAATAAACACGTGCTACTTCCCAGAAATCAAGTAGAAAGAATAAATGAATTACTACACACTTTTTCGGGCAGCATATACTTCACATCATTTGATATGACTTTGGGATACTTTCAAGTAGAAATAGAAGAAGAGTCTAGAAAATATACAGCGTTTCGATATGGATCAAGGTTATTTCAATTTAGAAGGCTTCCATATGGTTTAAATTCATCAGTATCAGCTTTTATGACGGCTCTAAATAGAATATTTAGTATAGAAACGAGAGAATGGCTTGCTATATATGTGGATGATATGTGTATACATACGAAAGATTGGGAGACACACATAGAGAAAATAGATTGGGTATTAAGTAAATTGGCAGAAGCAGGATTGACTGTCAAATTGGAAAAATGCTCTTTTGCAAGGAAGGAAATACGTTTCCTAGGACATGTAGTATCTGGAGGTGAAATAAAGATGTGTCCAGATAAAAATGACGCTATAAGCAAGTTCCCTAGGCCAAACACAAGGAAACAACTCCAAAGATTCCTGGGAGTATGTAATTGGCGATCAAAATTTATACACAATTTCGCAAGCAAAGCCAAGCCATTATATGAACTTCTCAGAAAACATATAAAATGGAAATGGGAAGAAGACGAAGAGGAGGCTTTCCAAAGACTTAAGCAAGACCTTATACAAGCACCAGCTATAAGCCAACCTGATTTCGGGAAAATGTTCTTTTTAGGTACAGATGCATCAAACATTGGATTGGGAGCATACCTATTTCAGAAAAACGAATCCAATGAGGATAATGTGATACAATATGCTAGCAGAAGCTTGAAGAACTTTGAAAGAGCATATACGATAAGTGAGCTAGAGTGTTTGGCGATAATATTTGGAATAGAAAAGTTCTCTGCATATCTGAAAGGCAGGAGATTCAAGGTGGTATGTGATCACAAGAGTCTAGTTTGGTTAAATTCTGCAAGACAGTGGAATGCAAGGCTTACGAGATGGGCAATATTACTGCAACAGTACAGTTTTGATGTTATAGATATAAAAGGAAAGGAAAACCATGTTGCAGATACTCTAAGCAGAGCACCTTTAAAGAGAAATCAGGAACCAGAGGAAGTGATTAGGCTAGAAATCAACGATATCGCTGAGGAAGAAGTAAATGGTATTAAAGAAGAGGAATGGCGAGTTGGAACAGAGGAAGACGAGGAACTAAGGGAGATTATCAAGGTGTTGGAAGGAGAGGAAGGAAACAAGAAAACAAGGATGTCTAAGATAAAGAACAGATACAAAGTTATAAATGGCATCGTCTTCCAAGTTAGTTATGAGAATCCGAACCAAGTAAGGATTAGTGTTCCACGAACCTTGATAAGAAGAGTACTCGAGGTAGTGCATGAAGGATCTGGCCACTTCGGAGTTGACAAAACGTTGAGATTAGCTAGACGATTTTACGTATGGAAGACTATGAAGAGTGACGTTGTTAACCATGTTAGAAATTGTACAGTTTGCGTACAAACTAAACCATTAAAGATAAAATTCAGGAAAGAAGAATTACATATTATCGCTAAATGGCCATTAGATATGGTTTCTATAGATCTAATAGGACCATTACCTAGGTCTAAGGGATTTTTGTACATATTGACGTGTGTGGACATATGTAGCAAGTTTATCATGTGCTATCCTTTAAAGAAAGCCACAACCAAAGAAATAGTCAAGAAGTTGGATGAAGGATTCATCAAACATTATGGTAGTCCAAAGAAAATGCTGACAGACAACGGGACTCAATTTACTTCAGAGTATTTCAAGGAGTATCTATATTTCAAAGGGATAAAATTGATTAATGTAACAAGATATCATCCAAGTTCAAATCCAATTGAGCGTTACAATGGAGAGATTGTGAGGTTACTCAGAATGTACTGTCATGATCATCATACAAGATGGTATGCAGTAATTAACAGGATAGTTCTATTATTAAATAATTCTATATCATCTGAAGCAAATAGGAGTCCGACAGAGATTTTCTTGGGATATGAAGCAGAGCCGATGATTTTTGATGATTTAGAATGGCCGAAGAAGGTTATGGAAAGAGAAACAAGGAAAGAATTTTTCAATGATCTGTATAACAAAAGAAAGAAGAGGACGTCAAAAGAGGAAGTGAAAGGAAAGAAGATAGAAGTAAAGAAGGGTGATATAGTTTATTGTAAAACACACCCAATAAGTAAGGCCATTGACCGTACAATTAAAAAACTGTTTTTCAAGTACGAAGGTCCGTATATGGTATTAGAAACGTTTAGAAACACTATAGTTATACAAGATATGGTGACAAAGGAAGTAAGAAGAGAAAACTTAGATAATGTAAAAAGATATAATTGTACGGAAGACGTTAAACAAATGTTGAAAAGTACACATGAGAAGTGAATAGTAAGAATGGATGTTGAAGAAAATTTTTCCTTGCATACGAAACTTCTCAAAAGGAAAAATTTTGCCCAGAGGAGGGGAATTTTGTGTCACGTACACAAACTGCATTCCTATTCTTTGAAATAAAGGACCATAGATGGCAGCATGCAAAAGGAACAACGGTTATATGAGGTGATGCATAAAGCAGTCTAGAAAGTGGGTAAGAGATGGCAGCACCCAGGAGAACTTATACGATTGTAAATATAGACAACGGAAAGAGCAGATATGATGAAAGAGTGATTGTATATATTAATACTAATTATGAGGAAATAAATAAATAAATTTAACATAATAACAGGATATAAATAAGGAGAAAAGGGAATTATCATTCAGTAATGGCATGAGTGATTAATATACAAAAGTAATGAAGTCGAGTTGTAATTTCGATTTTGTGTCCATTACAGTTCCCACGAACTGAGAGTTTCGTGTGGCTTTTGGGTTGTTTTCCCCTGGTGTAGCGCCATTTCTCGGCAGCACCCAAGCACATTTGGAAGCGCATACACTGTAGCTCCAAGTTAAGGTAGCGCCGGCCAGGCGGCGATCTTTAACTAACCCCTTTCTCTTTGTTTGTCTGGGGGATTGATTTTATTAATATTTCCGTAAATTTGGATCGACAAAGAAAAGGAAGAAAAAATATTATTGAAGGAGAAGCCTTAGCGATTATAAGAAGAAGAAGCCTTATTAATTGCATGAAGAAGGCACCTTAATCATTATAAGAAGAAGATGCTAAATTGATTATAAGAGGAAGATGCCATATTAATTAAGAGGCTATAAGAAGAAGATGCCAGATTAATTATAAGAAGAAGATGCCATATTAATTAAGAGGCCATAAGAAGAAGATGCCATGAGAAGAAGAGGCCATATTGATCACAAGAAGAAGAAGCCTAAAGAAGATTAGAAAAATAATATTGTATAAAAGGATTTACAAAGATATTAATATTTGTATATAATTATTCAAGAATATAGTACGAATTGTACCCTCCGTAGTGGGTTAAATCTGTAGTTTCCTTTCATATATGCTTAGCGTTAGTAACCTTGGTCTGTGCCCAGAGGTATCTCATTGTCTCTCCCCTGTGCTAAGCTGGTAGGTGCTTACGTGAGAGGACGTGGCACAAAGTTCAAGTATTTAGGGTCTATAATAAGCAGCAGTGGGAAAATAGATGAAGAAATAAATAATAGAATTGCTGCAGCAGGAAGATTATATCATGCTCTAAATAGAAACTTCATAAATAAAAAGGAAATTACGAAGAAAACAAAGATGACAGTTTACAAAACAACGTATGCACCTACACTAATTTACGGGTGTGAATCATGGCCACTAACAACTAATTATTCTAGCAAACTTCAAGCAACTGAAATGAGATACCTAAGAAGAATAGAAGGAAAAACAAAACGAGAAAGAGTAAGGAATCAGACAATTCGAATGAGCCTTAAGACCCAACCTTTGCAACAACAAATAGAAGCATCGCAGTTGAGGTGGTTTGGTCATGTTCACAGAATGGGTGAAGAAAGGATACCTAAAAAGATATGGCAAGCTAAAGTAGATGGAAAGAGACCAAAGGGAAGACCAAGGCAGACCTGGGACGGCTGGATGGAAGAAGTTTTGAGGAGAAGAGGATTGGATACCAACAGGGCAAAAATGTTAGCCAGAGACCGAGAACGATGGAGAGCTCTTTGTAAAACCTCTACACCTGACGGTAGAAGAGGATCGACTAAGTAAGTAAGTTATTAACATTATTTTATTAAAATTATTATTATTATTATTGGTACGTTTATCCTGGTACTTGCCCCCCCAGACAAAATATCGTGGTTGCGCCTCTGTGTGACTACAATCAATCGGCTTATATAACAAGCTAAGATAACTGGTTTCTCTACGTACGGAAATTTTACTAAGCGATAAACAAGACTGAATCAATGAACAGAGTTTATTTATGCGAAAATAATTATTTATATTTTGAAACGCGTTTGTATGATAACATGTTACTGGTTTGGCATTAAGCGATATTTCTCTATTTTATTGGTTCACCTTGTACATCTTTCAATTCCTCTATGCTTCGACTAAGAATAGACATCACGTGAGCAGTTGCTGAAAGTGATTCCCGTGCGATCACGTGACTGTACAGCAATGTTACACACTGATGTCTGATAACGTGTTCTAAGTAAGTACCACGGGAACTACATTTAACAGAGTCCAAAATTTGAGTGTGGTTTGAATTGTATTTTAAGCCACAGTCCTGCCACCTTGTGCTAATCGTGACGACGATGATAAATGATGAGATGAAATTTGTGAATTGACACACCAAAACCACCACCAAATCAGGGTGAGAATTAACTTGGGGTGGGAGGGGAATATATCATGTACTTCCTCTTCCTATGAAACAGCATACCCCCAAGCCCTAACAATGGTGGAAAATTTTTCATCCCTGTCAAACACGAGGTAATCCCTGATCAATGAATAATATTATTAATTAGTGCGTTTGGAAAGCAAGAAGAAAAAGCAGAATATTTCACTTCCAGTGGAGAACGTCCTCTTTGGGGGGGGGGGGGCGGATACTACATTAATTCCCGAAAACGCCCCAGACCCAAGTTTTTAAGTCGTCGTTTGTCTGTAATGGCGTCTTCAAAATGGCGGCCATGACTAAGATTCTATTCCTGTTCATTGCAGTTATTTGTCATTCACGACATCTTACTTCCACCTAATTTGCAGTTTATAACTGCATTATGATAATGAAAAATTAACAAGACTAACTTTATCAAATATTATTAGATATGGCGGCCAATATGGCCGCGAAAAGTCTAAAAATAATCCTTTCAGCTATGTGACCATGTTTGAGATCAAACCTTATGGTTTGGAGGTTCCAGAACTCAACGGTGGCATCAAAAGTAGTGTCAGACTAAGCCCACGAAATAATATTATAATAATATTATTTTTTTATAATCTGTATATATACAGGGTGTTTCAAAAGTGTGGCACCAAAGGACAAACTGCGTTATTAGTGCAGATGGCGAAAACTGGAAAGAGGGGAAAGTTGTTGGAAATATGAGGTTTTAATTATAATGTGCTTGTATTTTCAACGTAGCATGCACCGTTGATGCTGAACGCTGGTACGAGCCTCAATGAGAACTGACATTGCCTTTTTGCCACATGCTTCGTCCTTAAAGGGACCATTTACGTTATCGCAGCACCGTAATGTACTCGGTAAAGTGAGAATGATGGCGCAAAGGAAGAAGTGTGAGTGTGTGTGTGTGTGTGTACAGAAACACAGACACATAAGCACACATACGCACAAGCACACAACTACAAAATGTGTAATAGTGGCTAACGTTTTCTGAAATAGAGGTTGTTCATTAGGGTATAGTGATATGAACAAAGGATAAAATTTCGAAACGAAAGGGGTCTTAATTTTTACCTTCTAATGAGGGTAGATCACCACTAAAATATACTTGCGCTCAGACAACATCTTCTCTTGGCACATACCGGAAATGCCAACTATAATGACGATTAAGAGGGTAAGGGTTCGTGCAGACTTCGTCTTCGGTGCCGTAGGTTCACCGTATCGAGTAAGTTGTGTGTCTCGATGAATAAGGAAAGACATCTGGTATGGTTCATCGAAAGAATGGAAGCAGTGGACCAAAACCAGCAGAAGGAAAATATTTTTAAAAAATGTAATTATTCGTGCCTTACGGGTTGCTATCTTCCGTCATCACGCTGCTTCTCCTCCAGACGCCTCTGGCACACAGCCAAAGAGCCAGTGACACTCATGGAAGGCATCGATATCCACATCCAATCTTTAGTTCCATTTTGGCGATACTCTGGACAACTGGGGACCTTAACCTCTTGTGGTACAAACATAATTTCTGTACCTACTTCGTCCAGAATTTGGATGGCGCCACATCAAGTCGATGACTTGCTGGCAGTTGATTGCATAATTTGTTCGGCTATTGATAGCACTAAAGGGAATTTTGTGGATTTACTTTTGTGTTATACTTTGTGCAGGTATCTCAGAATCATGACACCGGAAACTATATAGTAGAAGAGCCGATGTCCAGACCTCCCTAGTGGCATTCTGGTAACGTCGTCACCTTGTAATTACGAAATCCCACTTTGTTTTGGTTTGAGTTGCTGTTTTAAGTCCACTTTATGCACAGTAAGGCTAATCGGGACTGGACCTACAGTTTAAAGTGGGATCCGAACCACTTGTGCCTCCACCAGGTGAAATCCCAGTTTGTGGTGCGCGGTGGAGACACATATTGGTTCGCATCTAAGATAAACTACATGCCATAGCTGTGCATAAACCGGACTTTAAAATAAAATAAAATGTCGATGTCCATTCTTGGGCGATTCATCACCATTAACAAGCTCTAATCTTCCGAGGGAAGCAGAGGTGATGAGTCGTTACCTTCGGTACAGACAAGATGTAGTCGTCGGAGGGCGGGAACCGCCATTTACTGACGTGACAGAGCTTGTTCTAGAAGATAACAAGAAATTGTGTGCGAGAATATCCATTTCCACAGTCAGCAATGGAACAATCCGCCAGCTTCCGAAGAAAATGGATGACAAACTGAGAGAATTTTGGGGAAGTTAAGCTACGGGAATTGGAGCTCCAGAGGATGAAACAGTTCCGGAAGAAAGTGGAGTAATTTTAAAGGGCTACAGAGAGGAAGAGGAGTATTCTAAGTGCCTGTGTGCCGTGAAAATTCTGAAAATAGAGTATGACTTCTTACAAGATCAGAAATCCAAGAGACTGCTGCACACGATAGGAACAAACGCTAAGACCTTCCAGAAGAACTTGATGGCACTGCAAGCCATCGTGAGAGAGATACAAAGGACTTAAAAATTTTCAGATCCGGATCCGGCACTTTCGGATCCGGATCCAGAATTTTCGGATCCGGATCCGTTTTGCCATCCCACATGCGCTTCTTTGGAAAGTAAGAATGTGCTTATAACATATTGTTACCTGCTAATATACATATATATATAATATACATACATACACATATATACAGGGTGGCTCAATAAGTCACTTAACACCCTCAGTACAAGGCCACTGCGGCATGGAATGTGAAAATGGCGATGACCAGTCATTGCCTGGCCAAGGGGGAACCACATTGACGCCACCCACACGGTCGGCGGCCATCTTGATGTCCGCCATCTTGAATTCAACTTCAGAATTTTAAATGGGAAGGGGGTCGTGCGACATATCAAAATGGGCTAGAATTTCACGAGAAATGCAATGGTGAAGGTTTTTTCGACGTATCTTTAACCGGTAAAAAGTTATGACTGAATTCTTGTACCAATTTGCTCCTTTTCGAGGTGTTAGAAAAATGCCTTAAAATTTGTTTAGCGCATCGGTAATGCATCGAGATCAAAGTGACGTCTAGGGAGAGAAGTTCGCATGCCATTACACACGATTTTAATCGGATACATCCATGAAGAGCTGCGCATTATAAATGGTTGTCGCGAACAATTTACAGTGTGACGCTTCCATTGAATTAAAAGTCCTTCACAGTGACAAGGCTAATGTTTATGTTCAGAAGGAAGTTTATAAACAGAATATTCGATGCTTTTTATCTGATAACCAGTGGCGTAGCATGAGCATTTCGGATGGGAACGCCAAGTTAGAAGGAAGGGTAGGCCTTTTTTTTTTTTGCCTAGGAGTTTACTTATGGAATTAGCCGACATATGTATTGTCTATTTCAAATCACAATATCATTGTGTTTATTACATTAAGTCAGCCGGGTTCCGATAAAACATGATCCATGCTTGTTTTATGTAGAAAATAAGATGCCCCAGTGTGCAATAAATGCTTGGAGCACTGGTGTTTTATACCATTTTTAATTAGATTGCTCAAGTCAGAAACACCGCACACTATTCGGAGTATTTTGCTCCACACGTAACATGTGTAGCAAAACAGTATTTTATAATCAAGGAAACCTTTCGGCATGACTCAAGTAATTAAAAAACCTACTTCAATCACAAGCGCCTTTAGAACAACAGTAGACTTCATTGTTGTGGATGATACATTTATTGAATGATTTGGTTTATTTTACTTCGATTTCTATCACTTTTGGCTAATCGCAAATATGAATATGAGTGATGATGTTGATGAAGAGACACTCACAAAGAACAAACATGCGTAGGCTCGGGATTCGAACCGGAAACCTCTCGCGCTGTGCAAAACACACTGACACGAAGGGGGTGGATGATCCAACAATAGTACACTCTACTGACGTAACAGTGCCTATTAGTAGTAATTCAGAGTTTCAGACCACTGTTTATTGTATCTTGAGAATGCTGATAAACATTTTAAAATAATTTTGTCAAGAGATCATACAATGTTTAGAGTTTTGAAACGAATACTAAACATTTCCACTGGCACAATATTAGGCAGTTAGATACTAACGAAAAAATATTTTTTTAAATAAATAGTTTTGTGGGTTAGGTGGTAGAGCAGCCACAGGCTGAACTTCTACCACGAGGACTTTATCAACTTGTTTGACAAAAACTTTTTTGTTCTTTTAGTTTTTCATGCACTTCACTGTTCTTGCGATAAATTATACGATGCAGTGGTCATTAAAGAAAGATATGTCAGTCAATATTGCTTATTGTAGCATCACACAGCATGAGCAGAGGCACGAGCGCTAAAAACCGGATAGGAATTCTACTTCTGTCGTCTGCATCGGAAGTACAGCGCCTTGAATCGGAAGGCAGGAAAGGTCACATGGCCCCTAGAACCAATCAGGTCTCCGTACGCCCGCGTATGGCGAGAGCATTTCGCCCGTGCTGTCGAGATCCAAGCCACAAGCTTTCCCTCCTTCTCTCTGCCTTCAGCCAGGCATGGTCCTGTACGCCAAACCTAGCCGGCGTCCGGCAAGCAGAGACATTAGAGAAATGCTACAACGAGAGCTGTTAGTGGAGCGTTGTAGACGAATTGCGAAAAATAGCTTTTATAATGCCATAATGCTCAAACATGTATATAATTAGTCACGTTTTACTTTATATTTACAGCATTTACGCATTTTTAAAATGTTAAATCAGGGAACGCCGTGCGTATGGGCGTATTAGGACGCTACGCTACTGCTGATAACCCATTTTCGACAGATCAAAGCTGAATGGTTAGTGTTGGTAAGTTAATGGTGTGGCGTGCTGTGTGGAACACGATTGGTTTGTCAATTTTCAAACAACGGAACCTTAAATGCTTAGGGCTACTTGGATTTGTTAAATAAACAGGTTTTTTCATCCTTGCTTGTGGAAGAAGGTACTTTTTACAGAGTTTTTTCAATAGGGAAGAACACCAGAACACTTATGGGAATGTTATGAACCTGTTTTTGTCCAAAGTTAGTTATCAGATGACAAGGGTCGCATATTCTGTTTATGAACTTCCTTCTGAACATAAACATTAGCCTTGTCACTGTGAAGGACTTTTAATTCAATGGAAGCGTCACACTGTAAATTGTTCGCGACAACCATTTATAATGCGCAGCTCTTCATGGATGTATCCGATTAAAATCGTGTGTAATGGCATGCGAACTTCTCTCCCTAGACGTCACTTTGATCTCGATGCATTACCGATGCGCTAAACAAATTTTAAGGCATTTTTCTAACACCTCGAAAAGGAGCAAATTGGTACAAGAATTCAGTCATAACTTTTTACCGGTTAAAGATACGTCGAAAAAACCTTCACCATTGCATTTCTCGTGAAATTCTAGCCCATTTTGATATGTCGCACGACCCCCTTCCCATTTAAAATTCTGAAGTTGAATTCAAGATGGCGGACATCAAGATGGCCGCCGACCATGTGGGTGGCGTCAATGTGGTTCCTCCTTGGCCAGGCAATGATTGGTCATCGCCATTTTCACATTCCATGCCGCAGTGGCCTTGTACTGAGGGTGTTAAGTGACTTATTGAGCCACCCTGTGTGTGCGCGCGTTCGCGATTTGTAATTAATTAATACACTTACAAGGGAGGTCTAAGTCTCCCCCTCCGATTTCCATGAAACTTGGCAGGTGTATAGAGGTCCCCCTCCTCAAATGTCAAGATGAGGAGAAATTGAAGTGGGGATCTGACCCAGAAACCAAGTAAATATGGCATAGGAAGAAACAGGGAGCCTTTCTACACTCCTGTCAAATTTCATGGGAATCGGAGGGGGACACAGGGGTCAGATGATCTCCACGTGAATTTGTCCTCATCTTGACATTTGAGGCGGGTTTTGCCCCCTAAAACAGTTTTTTAGCCGAAACAAAAAAAATACGTATTTCTTCCTTTAGGCCCCTCTATACACCTGCGAAGTTTCATGAAAATCGGAGGGGGACACAGTGGTCAGATCCTTACTTCAATTTGTCCTCACCTTGACATTTGAGGGGATTTTGCCCCCTAAAACAGTTTTTAGCTGAAACAAAAAAAATACGTATTTCTTCCTTTGGGCCCCTCTATACACCTGCCACGTTTCATGGAAATCGGAGGGGAACACAGGGGTCAGATCCCCACTTCAATTTGTCCTCATCTTGACATTTGAGGGGAGGTTGCCCCCTAGAACAGATTTTTAGCCGAAACAAAAAATCACGTATTTCTTCATTTGGGGCCGTTTATACACACACCTGCCAAGTTTCATGAAAATCGGAGGGGGACACAGGGGTCAGATCCCCACTTCAATTTGTCCTCATCTTGACAATTGAGTGGGTTTTGCCCTGTAAAACCGTTTTTTAGCTGAAACAAAAAACACGTATTTCTTCCTTTGGGCCCCACTATACACCTGCCAAGTTTCATGGAAATCGGAGGGGGACACATAGGTCAAATGCCCACTTAAATTTGACCTCATATTGACATTTGAGGGGGGGGGTTGCCCCCTAAAACAGTTTTTTAGCCGATACAAAAAATCACGTCTTTCTTCATTTGGGCCCGTTTATACACACACCTGCCAAGTATCATGAAAATCGGAGGGACACAGGGATCAGATCCTCACTTCAATTTGTCCTCATCTTGACATTTGAGGGTGTTTTGCCCCCTAAAACCGTTTTTTAGCTGAAACAAAAAAACGCCACGTATTTCTTCCTTTGGGCCCGACTATACGCCTGCCAAGTTTCGTGGAAATCGGAGGGGGACACTTAGATAACTTGCCTTCTTAGTCTTACAGTTTGTAATTATATAACACTGCATATATTATAATGTTTTATTTTAATTTGTAAAACTGTAACTGTAGAACAATTGTATAATTTTTGTATAACATTTCCATCTTCTTATGTGTGTTAAAGGTTTCATCCTGGAATGGAATGTCTCACATTTATGTGTGTTTTCATTTCCAATACATTCGAATGAATACATATTCGTTTCAATGGCATTTACAAAATCACCTCTGACATTTTATGTTAAACAAGTAAGATTATTTTTGTGCACGAGTGTGTTAGCCGATGCGTAGCAAAGTATTTTAGGAACAACACTTGAAAAAAATTCTTGTAGAACTAACTAATGAAAAATTTCTTTGTAATCGAAGATCATAATACCTTTTAAGGTGTGGTAATATTATAATGGGATTGAGATAGTTCGGATCCGGATCCAGATCCGAAACTTTCAGACCCGGATCCGGATCCGTTTGGCCATCCCTAGTGTCAACAGGGTACTTGTATATATCAACTGCAAGTACCTCCTTTGGACGTTCAGGAAGTCACTGCCACTTCGGACGATGAAGGTGTAGATGTTCCAGACTACGTCCCTTCTACGCGGAGAAGACAAAATAACAACATAATAGTTGCTGCGGCGAGGGAGGTGCCAATTACTGTATCAGCAAAATACCCACAGTAGCCGTTCTGACAGCAGCCCTATACAACCACCGGACCGTGACGGTGGAGGACACATCGACGGAAGTTCAGAGAAGCAAGGTTTGGTGACAAGGGAAGACAGCGTAACTAGCAGAGGTTAGGGTATCTTTGTATCGCCAAAATGGAACTAAAGATTGGATGTGGATATCGATGCCTTCCATGAGTGCCACTGGCTCTTTGGCTGTGTGCCAGAGGCGTCTGGAGGAGAAGCAGCTAGTGTTGCCCACGAGACGAGACGAGACGAGATTTTGGTCTGTCTCGTCCCGTCTCGTGAAAATGCTGTCTCGTCTCGAAAATATTCGTTTGTCCCGTCTCGTGTCCCGTCTCGAAGGGTTCTGTCCCGTCTCGTTTTGTCTCGTCTCGTCTCGTAAAAGTGATCCGGAATATCATGCCAAGAAAAGTCAAAAGTAGCAGAAACACAAAATATTTTTCCGGAAAGTGGGATAAAGCTCCAAATATTTTACCCATTGCGTGGTTAGAATAAATAAGGTTCGTTAATCTAAAGGACATTAATATTAAAAATGCAGTTTCTTGGTTACTGATTGCTAGGTATCTTATGAAATCTACCTTGTGTTTTTTCTCGCTTCCATACAACTGTCTATCCTTTTGAAATGTTTTTCCCTAGACTATCTTTCTATCTGAATGTTGAACTTTCGTGCACTATGAAAATTGACCTTTTTTCTTTAAATTCTAAAGTATTATTATTATTACATGAAATGTTACAAAGACGGTACAAGAATAGTAATATAACAGCACGAATATTAGCTAATATCTAGCTTACGTCTAGTTAAGTACGCCAAAATTTGCATAAAAAACAGCTGTGCTGGCAAGGAAATTAATGACAAAAAAGGTGATTAATTGAATATTTGCTGAATAACAAAAAAGGATGTTAAATCCAAATGACGAAAAAAAAGTTCCTAATTAATATTTCTGTACATAAATCTTTATTGATATGCAAAGCCGTATGGTCTCAATAGAATCCTTGTTCGGCAGGAATAAGTAACCCTCGATTATGCTAAACAAATATATTTTTTGATAAGCTAGAGCAAGACCCCAGGCGGATGCAAGAAGCCGTCCTGCAAAAGTGTCTGTTTCACGAAGCGAAAAAACGTGACAAAACCACCACGTGTGGAAGGCAAACCTGCATTTATTTTATATCGCACATTTTCAGACCCGTGTCTCCTTAAGTTATAAAAATCCAAACTTCAATGACATTTTAGACATGCTATAGTTGAAAAAAATATGTTTAGATGCACCAAAAGTGCATAATTATCAGATTATGCATATAACGTGTTATTGGAATCAACCTATTTGTGTAAATTGGATGCCTCCCCGTTGGCGTAGTAATAACGCCGAGGTCTTGTAATTAAGGGTCCTCGCGTTCGATACCCAATGGAGGCACAAAGTGGACCGGATCGCGCTTTAAACTAAAGGTCGGTTCGCAATTTAGCCTATTTGTAAATCAAGTGGACTTCAAAAAATACAATATCAACGTTAAGAATATTAGAATCCACTAATTCACCCGCAGGTAAGTCAAATTTCACATATCCCTCTTCATCCTTGTTCATAGACTTCCTGCAATACACTTTTGCATGTGTGTTGCATCCCACCAGGTGCGAGAAATGTGAAGAGTTATTCTTTCCCGGTACTGCGTTATCTCTTTTTATAACAGTAAGGCTAAATTCTCGTTTTATATGAACTTTTAAAAAACGTGCAAAATACAACCACCCTTTCTCATGTATGTGTAAAATAATCCCACTCTGTCTCAGAAAACCTCTTCCTACGATCAAATGTCGGAAACAACTCTCAAGTCTCAACAATTATAAATTTATGCTTAAATTTCCTATAATTTATACAAACAGTAGCACATATCATGTCCTTTGGTGCAACACTGTCAACAGCTAATGTTACTTTACTCGTCCTAATAAATTTACTTCCAACCAGGGAAATGTGAACGGGGGGGGGGCGGAAGGGGGCAACAAAATATTGTGGGGGGGGGGAAGTCACAACGCCCGAAAACACTACATATATAACATATATAATAATAGTTATAATAATAATTATTATTATTATATGCATGTATGATGTTTTGTGTTTATCCCTTGTTTAGAGTGGACGTTTACTACCTAAATTTTCTTGATTACGAGTTTATTCCATATGATTCTATTTATTAAAGGCATTAATTCTTTTTTATTCGTAAGTTGCGTTGTCTCGAGTGGCCTATTTCAGTATTGGAAGACATTCATAATTTTATAATTCATCGTCTTTCATGAGATGAAACTAGTGATATAAATATTCAAGTTATAAAGATAATAATATAAATGACGAAAAAATGTGCTTTGAAGAGTTTAATTTTCTTGAAAATGAACGTGACGTTGGAAGAAATTAATCTTCTTAAGTATTAGAAACAATGAAAGTCAATTAGTGAAGTGCAATTCTCCTGTAGGAGAATTCTGCTGAATGTGCTTCGGAGAACACATTGCCCAACATTGGTACGTCCAGGACTTGGCATTTCTTCTCAATGCCAAGGACAGCCAAATGAGGCAGTTTGCATCCAGCATTCTGTTTCGAGCAAGCCTTTTCAAAGATTTTAAGGACGAAAAGGTTCTTTCATATTCACACGCTGCATTGGAAACTGGAATTGTTACAGAGAATACAACTAGAGTGTGAACCTTGTGAAATGCCAATTTATATTTTCCTAGGATTTCAAAGAAATCCATTAAGTGGAGTATTTCAGTGACATCTTCGTAACGCAGAAGAGTTTTGGGCAAAATTTGTGTTTCGCATTTCAGGGAAATGTTACCACAGGATAAAAAATCTAAAAAAGAAATATTCTGAACCTGGCATTACTTACTCTTACTCTACCACTCCAACGTATGTCTGTGCTACACAATTACAGGCACCTATGGAGTTCGTGGGAAGAAGTTCTTCGACTACGAGAAAAAGCGAACCTGCCCGCGATGTGTTTTGAATCGAATTTTAAGTGTAATTTGCATTTTAAGGTTCAAGTTCAATACATTTCCCAATAATATCCCCTCATTTTGAAATGAACTTCAAGAGTATCGAAGAAATTCCCTTTGTTAAGGTTTGCCTCAGGCTCATCATCTCGAAATTCAAGTCCCTGAATAGTAAGAAACCGCGATGAATCCATAACAACTGACATGTAGTGTCGGTTTTTCTCCGATCACCTTTGGTCCCGGGTTTGATACCCAGTGGAGGCATTTTAAACTGTAGGTCCAGTCCCGATTAGCCATACTGTGCATAAAGTGGACTTAAAACACCAAATCAACCAACCCGCCAAATCTTGAATCAACTTTGAATGTATTTTACTAATTAGCTTTGTCACTAACGACCCACGATTAGAATAATCTGCCCGTACTACAGATGATGTGTTGTGGTCCTCAAAATATCCGTGATGTTTTAAAACCATCTACATTCAACGCTTTCTCCCAGTTCTTAAAACTGTTAAAACTTAGGTTAATCGCAACGATTACAGGAAGTAAATTAATGAGAAATCACGTAGGCCCAGGTCAGCGCTGGAATCTTGAACGAAAGTCGCACACACACATTCGAATATATACTAAAACAAATTTAGTCAAGTTGGTATTATAAGCAGGAATGTGATATCATGCAGAATACACCACTTTGAAAAGGTGAAAATCGTCATACTCTTATAAATGAACTCTCTTATTATTCGATATTTAATTATCTTCAGTTGCGGGCACGGGGGGGGGGGCGAAGTGTCTGACTTGGGGCGCCGCCCTGCCCCCCCCCCTTTGGCGTCGTCACTGCTTCCAACCCTCTAATAACTTCACTGCTGATAGCCTCAGCTTCGAAATGGAAGCTTGCGTGTCGGCGAATAATACAAAGGACTTGTTTATCTTATAAGGAGTTCACTGTCTTTCTTTCATTCAAAGTCTGCCGTTTTCCATTTATTTCAGCTTTTCCTAGCAGCTGAAAAGAATCCTAAGTGTCCATCGTATTATTGTTCCTGCAAAACTTCCTGTCCACAAGCAAAGGAAATTACAGAATTTTTATTGCCCCTCCCTTGCGTCAACGTTCATTCCTAGGTCTGGATTTATGGCACTCACCCGCTACTGCAGGTCAACCTCGCCCCTGAAGCAACGGTGTCCATTGTTCAAAGCGAAACCTCTGTCAGTGGTGAGCGGCGAAAAATAGTCTCGGAATATACCCTGGCCGTAACCAGGCAGGAGGTGCGCT
Organism: Lepisma saccharinum; assembly: GCF_977018435.1. Lineage (NCBI taxonomy): Eukaryota > Metazoa > Arthropoda > Insecta > Zygentoma > Lepismatidae > Lepisma > Lepisma saccharinum. Next base: position 64,046,935 of record NC_139239.1, read on the forward strand.
GAGCTCCCCCCCCTCCCCCTTTTCCTGGCATTGCTGTCAGCTTCCTTCTGAAGTTTGATAAAAAAAAACTACTTTGTGAAATTTGTTTGGTAACGAGTGAAAATGTAGACAGTAGATACTACATGTATTTTGCTCAAAAACTTGGCTAACTTCACATAATAAAAAGAACAGATACAACATTCGTTCATCTGATTTACAGAAAGGCTAATCTTGACTGGACCCACAGTTTAAAGTGGGATCCAAATCACTATGTGCCTTCACCGGGTATCATACCCGGGAACCCTTGATTACAAGGCGACGACGCTATCACTGTACCATCGGGGAGTCCCCTCATAGAACAAAGTTTCCTCCTACGACAATTATACAGAACTTAATTACCTTCCTCACTTGAAATCTATTCTATTGTATTTCAGCCTCAGTATTTCGTTATTACAATCCAAGGAATAGTATTCTCCTTAAATAAAAATAAAAGCATTGGAAATAATATTTAAACGGACGTAAAATAATCGAATCCAACCACCTGTGGAATGCCTGAGGGAAACAACAAGAATTTTCTCATCAAAGACATTTCCGAAATTTCCATAACATTCTAATAATTTCGCAACCCGTGCAAATAATCATGTGTTAAAATCTTGTCATGGTTCCCTGTAAACACTAAAATCACCAAATTAGTTCTTTCCAAATTTCCCGTATTTTCTCCTCCTCTTTAGCTCTCAGCTGCTCGGAGTGGGATAATGCAAGATTATTTGTCCCTAATTATCTCCTTCTCTTAGTCTTGCCAATATCTTGGACTCCCTAATAACTTTCCCAACAACTCCTCATCAATTTGTACTGTCATGTTTGCTACAATACTCGAGGGTAGAATTCTGTGTACGGTGTCAAGTGGATACCGTGACAGAGAAACGAAAATCGGAAGCGGAGGTAAAGCAAGGATGTGTTCTGTCACCCCTGCTGTTCACTATATATATATATATATATATATATATATATATATATATATATATTATAGTGGCGTATATAGAGAGTGAACAAGCAGACACCCACAAGGTGGGGACGACAAGGGTACCGGTGCTCCTGTTCGCAGATGATATGGTTCTGATCTCAGAGACAAATGCCGGCCTACAAAGGGTTCTGGACGGGTTGGAAAAATACGTACAGCAGAGAATCCAAACTGCAAGTAAATCTCACAAAAACAAAAATTATGGTGTTTAAAAACGGATATGTATATGGAAAGGACGAAAGGTGGACTTTCATAGGGCAAGAATTAGAAAGGGTAAAAATAATAACATACTTGGAACTAGTTCTCTTTATGGCAGGGACGATATACATTTTGTGGAAACTGTATCGTACATTATTAATAGGGTCAATAGGGTACGGGAGGGAGATATGGGGAGCAAAGGGGGGTCATGTACTAAACAGAATCCAATGCACATTTTACAAGAGGGCTATGCATATCAGCATGGGCACTGCAAACTGCGGCGTACTACGGGAACTTGGACTGGTCAGGGAGCATACGTGGGATATGTTGAGAAGGGTTAAATACTGGGCGACATAATATCGAGAAGGGAGAACTCGGTAAAATGGCAAGCGCTGATGCAACGGGTACAAGGGGAGGAAATGGGAACATGGGCGAAAGAGATCAGAAGCAAACTATACGAAATTGGACTGGGATGGACATGGGAGGGGGGACACGTCGACCAGGGGACATTGCAATTAGTAAAACAAAGATTAGAGGATATAGATAGGCAGGAAATAATAGCGGAATGTGAAACTAAGAGATTGCTCGAACTCCAAAGAAGGGGAGTTCCGGGAATGGGGACAAGTAGCGTACATCAAGAAGGTGAGCATGGTGGCAAGAAAGTGGTTGACATGGATGAGGCGGGGGGATGGAGACACAAGGCAGTAAAAAACGAGGAAGGGAGATATAAATGAGTAGTGGGATTTGTGGTATAACCAGCACAGGAAAGGAAGAGCCCCCCTCAAGCAGGTTTGGCTATACTTAAAACAAGCTCAACATGCCCATAAGAGCTTTTTGCTCTAGTGTGGAACCCTGCATAATCCACGATTTTTGTAAAAAATCCCTCATGGACTCCATGAGAAAGGAAGAGCCTCCTCAGATTGATTTGCCTATACTTATAAAAGGCACTTCTGTGAGATTGTTGTCCATAAACTTGTCAAAAATATGCCCCCTCTTGATATTTTTTTAGCCACACTTAAAGCTAGGTCACGATACACATACACCCACCCACACCCACCCACGCATATTTACTTCCGGTCCACTTCCGGTCCACTTCCGGTCCACTTCCGGTTTACTTCCGGTCCACTTCCGGTTTACTTCCGGTTTACTTCCGGTCCACTTCCGGTCCACTTCCGGTCCACTTCCGGTCTACTTCCGGTCTACTTCCGGTTTGCCGCAGAAACCCTCTAGAATTGCTCCGTGACTCTCTCATTTCTTACATCATAAACATATGATTTTTCTCCTATGAGAATAACACTACATATGGTGTCATCAGGTAATGCCTCATGGAATTCACAGATAATTTTAATGTTTGTCCTGTCATTCACCACAACTTGTTTCCTTTTTGAAGTGTTTATTACAAACATGGGTCTCTGTGCTTTGAATTCATCTGGTGTGTAATACATGTCAGTATTGCCTGTAGTGACCCTCTTGAAAGCCGAAAATGCTTCATATAATTTAAGAAAATCATCCTTGGACATGTCTAAATTATAATTTTCTCTAGGAAAGACCTCATTTCTGCCATTTTTAAGATATATGTTCTTGATGTTGCAGTTATCAAATTTACTTGAATTTTTTTCCTGATTGTTGTGTCTTCCAGTCTGAAACAATACCACCACAAAATCAGGCATGTCATATTGAATACTGGAGAATGAATTTGTAGCATCAAATTCATAATAAGAACCAGTTGCGGGCTTCTGTACACATTGATACGTATAAAATTGCAGAGGAACCTGTGGATTTTTTATTATATCAGCTTTGTATTTAAGAGCATAACTGGCTTCATACTCAACAACAGGGATTCTTAACTCCATAGTCTGAATAATGCATTTGCCTGCATCTGGTAGGGTATTGGGCAGAGCTTCCCCTGTAGAGTTTATTGCACTGTACCTCATCAAAGCATTATTATCATTTGCAGCTCTTCTAAATGTGATTCTTAAACCACCCTTCCACATAATATCTTTGTAATCTGAGAAGAATCCTGGCAACAGGCGCATGGGGAACAGCACAGTGTGGTTCTTAGATAATATCTTATCACCAGCCTCAAATCCACCGATTTTGTAGTATGAAGCCTCGGTTTTGGATAATTTTAATGTAGCCAAAGCTGTGGAGGTAATGCCGGGATAATCCACTCTGTTTATAACAACGCCATGCTTTCTGACCTCAATTTCAGAGAACAGATGGGGCACAAAATTGTCTACAAGTCTTATATTTGAATTTACCGGATAATCTGTTCCATCGAGCTTTACAACATCAAATTTGATGTATAGATCTGCTCTGTGGGGGTGTATAAATCCATCCCCTACATCAAGATCAACCTCAATCTCTGTGTTGGGTTGATTTAAATTTGCAAATGTCCTCCTGTTTGGAGGGAATGATTGTAGCTCATAACTCTCAATATTTTCCATTTTCTTCTTGTATGTATTTTTATTTAAATGTTAATCTCTACGATAGCAGTTGTTGTGGCTCCAGCAAAATCAACTAATTCTTCTTTTTCATTAGTGACCATCAATTCAATATAATCTATTCTATTATGGCACACAGGAAAATATAATGTTGGGGATGGATTGTGGATGATGGGCTCCATAAATTCAGAATTAGGTTTGAATGTTGCAATGATGCCGGTTTGTTTGTGAGTGCCTATGCCATTTGATTTGGTGATCATACCCTCAGCCACATTACAGTGAATATTCAGAGTCTCTATGGCTAAGAATTTGGGTATATTAATAGCAGTGTGTTTGATGCCTGGTTCAAGTTTTGTGTTGTTCTCAAAGCCTAACAGCTCTCCTATAGTACCCAGATCCACTGTTTCTGTGGCAGATACAATTTCTACTCTGTGAGTGACAGAATTTTGACTTAACACTACACCTCTGGGTAATTGAGCATTTAGAGTGGACAGATTATACTGCCCTGGAGTGATGACAATTTTTTGATCCCCAACTGCAATTTTGTTGTTGTGGTGTGTAATATTTGGGATCAGGTACATGCCGTAAAATGCTCTGAGAGCTATTGTTTTGGGATACACTATGTCATCATGTAATTTGAGTTTCAATATTGAATTTTGGCTGGTGAGATGGAATACTCCCATGATGCTTCAGATACCACAAGGCTTTTTGAAAATCTTCAATTGATGGTTTATTTATTTGAGACATATATCTAAGAATAGATAAACACAGATGTCCGCAATTAACATCTTTGAAATTTTGAACACGGGCATTATTGTAATAAAGATTAGCTGAATTTAGATACTTTATTAAATTTTCAGGTGGAACACCTCCAAATGAATCAAACACAAATGCATCAGCTTTTAAATATTTAAGATGACAGATCCAGTGAGTGCCCTGATTTTTGTACTTATCCAAATTAACAATGCCACACTCTTTGTTGAGTGGTTGTTCCGGTAAAGAATCAGACATGTACACACCTCTAAAATGTTTGATGCCCAGTGGCTTGATTAAAGCTTCAATATCTTGGTTCGTAAGCGGCTCTTGTTTTTTTTAAACTTATTCATGGCTCTCTTAACACCTTTGCCTTGTTTCTCAATAGCCAGGTTATGGCGCCTCTGCTCATCTAATTCTGCCTTATTTTTCTTGGCATCTATTACTGTTTTTGCTATGGCAGCTGATCCCCCAGCCAAGCTCCCAACAGCCCCGAGAGCTGCTAAGATGGCAGGGATGGTAAATATGAATCCCCCCACGTGTGATTTTTTTCTTGATTGCTGTAATTTTTTTAATTGGGGGGTACTAAGCAACAATTTCATACCATGGCCCTTTGCAAGACAGGAGCTTTTTTTCTTGCGCTGCTTTTTGGTTAAAAGACTATCAATAGTTTTAAGAGATTTAAGACCTGCATAAGGTATTTGATACATAACACCCTTGGCCTTCATTGTAGGTTTATTATATACATATTCACAACCCCCACCCCAGTTTTTGTTTGGTGTTCATAGCTATGGTGGTTCCCAATGCTGCTATTTTTTCACTCAAAGAAGCATCTTTGCTTACAAATCTACCAAATGCAGCCTCTTCTAATTTCTTGTCTGCAACATGTCTCTTGTCAAGATCAGAATGTGTGTTGTATGCTATGTCATGGTCTCTGCAAGCAGCATCTAGGGGATTAACACCAGGATCACCTCTGTTTAATCTATGGTCCAATTTTGTACCGGGACCACAATACTGATAGCCTGGAATGTGCAGTTCAAATGGCAGCCTGTTTATAATGTCATTAACAAGCCCCCGACCCTCAGAAATATTCCAAAATTTAGGTGGTAGAGTATTAATAATTTTTATAAGATATCCAATCCCCTTAGTGTCATTCACTATAAAATTAGACAATTTTGTGCTTATCATGTCCATAATTCCAACCTTTTCATTGTAAAAATTGTGGTTGCCAGCATTTTCCTCCCCAGCTATCACCAATAACCTATTTACAAGTTTCCTGACATCATCAACCCACACAAATTCTTTAGGCAGGGTGTTGTATTGTTTGATTCCACTACCAGTTTTGATCTGAGACCATATGGGCTTGATTAAATTGTTGTATTTTGCTCCACTGCTAGACTTGACTCTTTTTTGTGTGGGATCATTGTTCTGGTATAGAGCATCTGATTTTATTAATATTTCTTTGTAATACTCATAATCTTGATCTGTATAGCTGCCAGGTCTCTTCCTAGTCATCAATTCCCACAATCCAGGTGTTCCAGGATACTTAACAAAAGCACCTTTTTCTCCAAGACGAGATTCTGAATATACAATCAGATCATCTCCCATAAATGTTACTCTGAAATTGCCAATTCTATGTATGATGCTACCATCACGCTCTGTGTCAGCATATAGGCCAAAAACCTCATCTTTGTTGTCTTTAGGTGTGCTTAAATATTTTTGAGCAAGAAGACCCAATTCAATAGGATCCTGAGTAGCTTCAATTCTTCGAGGAGCAATAGGACTAGGTGTATGAATACTAGAAAGTGGGGTGAATGGATAATCTAATATGTTTCTTGCAGCTACAGGTACAAGCTCTGTGATCAAATTTTGATTTTGCTCTGTAACAGTTTTGATATTTTTACCTAAATTATTAATAGCATCAATTACAGGCTGTTCTGTTTGTTTGTGTTTTTCATAAATTCCACGGTTCTCTGATTTCCATCCCTTAAATCTTTTTACAAGATAATCTCTTAACTTAAGATCATCAATAATTGGCCTTTTCATGGTTATTTATATACGTCTCAACGTCTAGAAAATCGTTGATTTTATTTCTGTATTTGCCACTATTGGGTGTTCTTGTCATATCAATTGTGACAAACCCATAACTGTCCTGGTTCCAGCACCTGCTGCAAAACTTAGAAAAATCATTGTAGCTCAAGTCCCCACATACATATTCATCATGTATATGTTTGAGGTTGGTATGGTCTTGATGAAACACACATATAAAATTGCTGTTGTCTCGGATCAGTTGCTTCGGTATTTTTGAAAAAGTCTGTGCCAGGTAGAAGCAGTCAATGTTTTTGTGCCGGCCCTGTGTAAAGAAATTCCTAACCTTGTTTTGATTATCCAGTATAACGTCATCAAACACAACAACAGAATTATCGAGACATTCATGAAGTGGCTTAACATCTGATTCAAATGTGGCAATATCCAGTCCATCATATAGCTTTATCAGCTGTTGATATTTTAATTGTTCCAAGCTCTTAGAGAAGACATACAAGTGCCTGTTTTTCCAGTCTAACCAGTTGGGTGCCAATAAAAAATTATCAACCATTAGTGTAGTTTTACCACAAGCAGATGGCCCAACAATAAGACACCTAATATTATCAGGCAGCAATTTTCCATTTCTCTTATTCTGCTGTTCAGGTTCTGGCAGCCTCTTTATAACATCCCAGGTGTTCATATTATTATTTTGTTTGCATCGATCCAGCTGTGTTCTGGGAGTTCTAGCCATTTGACAAATAACTTGTTGCCTTTTCTGCGGATGATTTTTTCTATGAGATATGTGTCGGGCTGTTTAGTTTTGCTCAGCTCTTGTTCATAGAACCTGCCTTTGAGAATTTCTCCTCGATGATCTTTTATTATATATGTGTTAAGGGTCCCGGGTTTAACCTGAACCACTGTAAATAATTCTGTGCTCCAGTTTCTTGTAAAGCCTCTCTTGAATAAGTGCTTATATTTGCTTATTCTTACTTGGTCACCCACCTTGTATTTGGCCTTTCTTGTTGTTGGCTGATATCTAGGATAATAAACAGTGCTGATCAATTTTTGCTCATCAGATGAAGTTACTTCAGAGGGTTTCATGTTGATTGTGGAATGGACCGAGTTGTTATATTTATGTAGAAGTTCTGGAAGAATATTAATCCATTTATAATTACCCTGCAGTGTAAATTGTTTATACATAAGATTTTTTAAGGTTCTGTTGAATCTCTCTCTACAATTGAGGCTTTGAGATCACTGTAACTCGAATAATGTTGTATTGCCTGGCTTTTAATAAATTGTTGAAACACTGAATTATAAAATTCTTTGCCATTATCTGTTTGCAAATAGCGCGGGGATCTTCCACTCTGATTGATGATTGTCCTGATGGCTTCTGTAACACATTTTCCAGTCTTGGATTTGAGTGGCACAGCCCAGGCAAATTTTGAAAATGTGTCTATCACAGTGAGTAGATACTTGTAGCCCTTGTTGATTTTGTCTAAGTTTTTCAACTGTCCACTTGCCATCTCAATCAAGTCGCACTGCCATAAATCATCTATGCCCTTTGTGACTACTGGCAGTCTCTTATAATTACGTCTGGCTTGTCTGTGTAATTCATCAACAATAATTTGTCTAGACATAATATGTAAACAAGAATATTGCAACTATGGGGTGTTCAGCAGCTGATACTGCAGGATTTTCTAAATATAATTTGTCCCCTATTTGTATTTTAAATTCCAGAGAGCCATCATCTTCAGTATAGGCCGTTTCTAATGTATTGGGGTCTGTAAAATCCTCTAATTCTACACTGGTGATTTTCACTTTGTTATCAGCATTTGTTATTGATAAGGTGGGGTAGTGGTGTGCCTGTGGCTGATGCCAATATTTGATCTTGATTGGTCTCAATGTGCCCCCAACAAAAAACTGGTAATAAAATTGTGCAGGGGACAGCATATATATTTTGCCACCTGGTGTAAATGGAGAATCATATTCTCTGTTGGGGATGCTGTACAATTCAAGAATTACTGTATGTTTAGGATTTTCAATTATGCCTGTTATTTCCTTTTCTGCTGTGAGCAATCTGCTTGTTACAGATTCAAGGTGCTCATTGATAGTTCTAACAACATCATCATGGCCTGGCTTGATTTTTATGTCCACAACAAGTCTCTTGTATTGTTGCACAATCTCTTGTAGCTGGGTGGCAAAAACAGACAGGGCACTTGCTTGATTGGATTCCATGGTCCCTAGCTGTTGCTTGATATTAGCTACAATTTGTTGCAAATTTTCAACAATTGCCAATTTTGAATTTTGAGCAGTAAGATCATGGACCTGTCTTCTGATATCCTCAAACAGGGCATGCAGTTCATTAATATGTTGATTTGTTGGTAGAGTGGCCACTGTCTGTGTGAGATGTTTGATCTCTGCCTGGATATTCTTGATATCTTCTGATTTCAATATCCTATTTACAGCTCTCTTAATATTTTTAAGTTCCTGTGATGTAGGCAGATTTGACACTGTATTTTGTAAAAATTCAAGTGCCAATTTCACATTGTTTAATTCAGAAGCATCAGCCACATTTTGCATAGCATTTTGGAGCAGGACTATATCTGCCTGAGAGGGTGTTGATTGTTGTAAAATTTCAAGCTTTGTTTGGATATCATCTATCAAGTAATGAAAATGAGATAGTTCAGATTCAGTGTTGAGGTTTTCAAGCTTTGTGATTTGTTGCTGGACACTAACAAGGGTATCTACAATCCCGGGCAATCTGGATTCTAGTACATTTGCCAAATCACTTTGCACTGCTGCTATTGTACCTTCAAGATGGGTTATGGAACTTTGAATTTTTCCAAAATCTTCATATGTTTCAAGTTGCAGCTTAATATTTGCTACACTCCGAGTTATTGCATTCAAAGCATCAGAAGATGGCAAATTGTTCATAAAATTTTCAAGTGTCTCAATTTTTTCTTTAACCTCGGCTATGGCATTGTTCAGAGGGTCCAGATTAGGTATTTGGAGTGACTGAATCTGTTCTTTTAGAGTGGAAATCACTAGATCAAAATCTTCTTGTGATTTTATGCTTTTGACAATTGTTTGGAGCTGTGCCTGGACATTATTTATCTGCTCTTCCAATTGCTGTTTCAATTGCTCAGAGTTGTTAGCCTGGGTCTTAAATTTGGCTTGAAGAGCTGCAACAGCTTCTTCCAAACTTTGAAAATTATCCAATGTGGCCAGGTCAGTATATTTCTGAAGCAGCAATTTGAGTTCAGAATCAATTTTAAGAAGAGGGTCCATGCATTGAGATTGCAAATTTGTAATTTCTAATTGAAGACTGGCATTGAGTGTAGTTTGTAAAGCTTGTAAATCACTTCTTAATTTCTTGACTCTGACATCAAGCATCAGAATCTCATCACTGTAATCTTCATGTCTTGTATGGCCAAAAATATCATTAGGCATTTTGTTTATTGGTTATTTATTATAGAGTATCTGATTCTTAATTCTATAAAAAGAGGTATAAGCTTATCATAGGATCCAGGGACCTCAATATATAAGCAGTCACCAGCAGAAACAGTATAAACAGTGCCAGAAATCATGTTTGAGTGCTTAATTCTGTAAATATTTCTCCCTATTGAAATCTTGACATCACCCTCAGGAGTTGTAATAAATTGCAATTGCCCACCTACAGGTAATTGGTAGTGATTCAAATTATTGTTAAATATGTACAATGTTTTGCCTGTTTCATCATCAACATCTGTAAGTATGCTGTTCAGATGAATAATTAACAAGCCACTCAGCTTAGACAGCATATCAGAAGAGGGTTGTGGCGTTGGCAGCTCCATAATAGCCTGTTTTTTGAAGCCAAATAAGTTCATAGGCATGTTTATTTATTCCAAATCATGCTCTGTAATTGGGCATTGATTCCCATTTTTCAAATGACAATGACCCCATGGTAGAGTATGTATGCCACATGACAAAACACATCTCTTATCATCATGTGGGTCCAGAGCCACTTTTCTTACAATATTGCTAGTCAGGAAGTGATCTTTACTCTGAATTCTGCATTCTGATGTTCTAGTGGTGCTACATGATTTGAGGCAATTTTTATAATCTTCAAATTGGAGCTCTTTTTCCACAGTAACTCTGCCAATGCCCTTGGCCTTTTTGGCAACAACACCACTACATGTCTCAAAACTGTACATCTTGGCACTTAACCCAGCAAATTCCACAATAGCATCACCAAGTGTTTCATCTTTTAACTTGCCAGGCACCTTTTTGTTGTGGGGTTGAATCCTTGTATGTTCACTGGTGTCAAAGTATTGAAACAATTCAGGCTGGGACATATCTTGATAAACATCTTCTGTTTGAATATCAAGAACAAAACTATCCGTGTCCATGTACATCAATTTTATATTATCACCATAAAAAGGTTTCAACACATCATAATACAATGTTAACATATGTAATTTGGCCAATTCCAATATCACAGCCCCTACATAAATAGGTTTATCAAACTTGATCTTTGTTTTCTTCATGTTGAAAAGTGCCATGTGCTCATCATAAATTCTTCTGTAATTGAAGTTGGGTTTTGCAACCAATTTTTTGCTCAGGCTGGGGTCAGTAATTAATTTAACATCGGTATGTTTTCTGACATTTTCAATTGTTTTGCCATACACTGAATTCACCATCAATTTAAACAAGCCCTTATCAAATTGGCTCTTTGCAGATGTTCGAAGCTCCGTGTTTGTATCAATATATGGTTTCAACCATTCTGAGTGCCTGAACCTTAAGACTTTGCCAAGTTTGCTTACTTGAACACCATGATGCATCAGGAACTGGAGGTTTTTGTAATATATGACATAACCTTGTTTTGGCTCCAGAGTCATCATGAGCTTCTTCTGTTTGGAGCCAGGTGAGCACTGAACCTCGGGAATTGGGGGCAAATCAGAAAATTTGTTGTGCAAAACATCAGGAAATATCAGATCAACCTCTAAGAATAGGCCATAATTACTGTCATCAAAGTCCTTAAGATCTTCAATATTGAAATCTTCAACCCATTCAAGCCCTGCATAAGGCAGTTTATCCATCATGGCGTGTCCATAGAGGCTATTTGCATCTACATACAATATATAATTTGATGGCAATTCTGGATTATAATCAGGCATATATTTGTTATTTGCTCTGGCATATCTCTGAGAACATTGCACCATGCCTCCTCTTATACATTGCTCCACAAACAGATACTTATTTTGATCCTTGATCAGTTCCAATTGCTTTTTAGTGTTGAAAAACATTGAAGACCATGCTAGGCCCGGGGCACTGAAAAAATACACAGGGTCCAGTCCATAATTTTGCATGCAAGATTTTCTGAATGCCTGTATTACATCGGCTAAGAGAGCGACATCAAGTTTCAAATATGCCATGTGATAATCACGAAATGTCCGGCATTTTAAATTGTTCCACATCAATTGGGCATGTTGATAATCTTCATCTGTGATTCCAGAACCTCTGATTTTGCTGTAAAACTGTTCTTGTGGAGGCAGGGAACACTCATCAAATTTAGAAAAATCTGTAACATAATCATATGGATATACACCCTTCCGCCTAATTAATTTCAGGTCCTGATTTGGAAACAATGCACGTGTGATTTTGAATTCAACATCAGGTAATTGATTGGCAAGTGTACCCAGGCTAGTAGGTAAAAATCTGTAAGAATCAAGAAATCTTATGTGAATAGGAACACCATTAACTTTAATTATCTTGCTAATAGATATATATTTCTCATCATTTTCAGCTAGAATATTTAAATTCTGCTTCTCAAACCCATCGTACCTGATCAAATGATGGAAATCATAATTGGATGCTCCATGGCAAAATATGGGGACAAATCTTGGTCTCTTGATCTTAATATTACAGCTATTACACAGGGCCATTAAGAATTTACCATCTGTATGAGAATGGTGATGTACCTTGATATTTATATCTGAAAATTCAGAATCACATACCGGGCATTTTTCTGCATTGTTGAAATCTTCAATCTGATCCTCTGTTAAAGGCAACATGGGCTTTGATTTTAATAAGACATTAGATGCTATGTCACGGCACTCATTTTCTATTTTATGTGCAAATATTTTGATGGCATTTGGTCCCAAGTATGAATCTTCTTTAGTAACAACACCACCCTGTACAACCACATAAGAAAAGCTGGAAGGTTCATGTAGCTGGTATGGTGTAAATGAAGATTCTTCAGGATCTGGATTGCAGAATGCAAGAGGTTTGAGGTTCGATTCAAAATCACAGAAAATACATGCTGGGTGTTTCAACAAGGCTTCAAACTTTTTGAATTTTGCTTTTTCACTTGGATCAGGCATCACCATATGAACAGGTTTATGGTTCCCACAGTATTTCAGATGCTCAATTAACTTGTTTTTAGCAATTTCTGCACTCTCTTCACAAACACTATTTACCATTTTCCTACCATCAAATACAGTTAAACATCTTCTGCACAACTTGAATATTGTATTGGATTTGTCTAGTTGTGTTCTGACTAAGGCTTCAAGATTACGTATCAGAGTGTAATGATATTTGCCATCCTCTTCAATTAAGAGCAGATCAATCGGGAGAGCAGAATCATCATCAATTGTACTGATTCTGAGAGGTTCTATCAGGCAATTGCCACGGCCAGTGGAACAAATAAATACATTAATAGATAATTGTTTGCCATTCATATCCCGGGCCTTTTTCTCAAATTTATCAATATTCTGAACGGACATTGGATATTCCAAACCCTCCATTGCATCGTCAAAAAGATGTTCATGTTGTTTGTAATAATTTATTCTCTGAGGATTCCTTGAAGCTGGAAACAGAGCAGCTAATATACACCACAAAAAGCATTTCTGGTCGGTATTTTCTATATTGACCACGGCTGTTTTGTTTTTAATATTGTCAGGTAATGGCAAATATGTAGATCCTTGTAATGGGCTGAATTCAGAAATATTAACATAGAGCCTGTGTGGAGAGCCGCATAGGCTCCATCCACTCTCTTTTGCCGCAAATTCAGAGTGTTTAATATTCAATTGTTCTATTAAACTGCTTATTTTCTTGTCTGAATTTGCATTTGAATATACCGGTACAGTTTCTGTTATGTGGGGCTGCCTAAATTTTGTGCCGTTTGGTTTCTTATATTGAGTATACAATTTGAGGGATAGCTTATAAGAGCCATTTTGTGCATTAAGAATTGCCTGCAGATCAGAATTTATACTGTTCAAAAAATTCTTAATACCACATCTTGGCTCTGATACAAACCGATAATCACTAAGTTGGGCATTAAAACTGCTATGGATGGGTGCATGGCGTGGCTGCTTTGCCGCTCTGGCATTAAGAGGTAGTTCATGATTCCTTTTCAGACCAGAAGTGGATGGTTGTGAGGGCAATGTTGATGACTGTGCAGAGCAAGTATCTTTATGTTTATGTGTGAAGTATTGCTTGCTGTATTTTCTATTGCATTTGGGGCATATTTTCGTGGGAGTTCTGTATTTGTCTGGGTTACAAATCTTTTGGTGCCTGGCCCAATTAGAGCTAAATATATTTTTATTGCATTGATTACAATATTTTTGATTCGGCATTTTTGTTGTTGTTTATTATATACAATTTCTTGGGATTCAATTCAAAACTTTATGCTGGATAAAAAATATCAGTTGGGTTCAACACTGTGCTTTGTGTGTGGGTATGTGTGTATGTGTGGATACACTTAATATTTTTGGCTTTGGTATTTATATACAATTTCTTGGGATTCAATTCAAAACTTTATGCTGGATAAAAAATATCAGTTGGGTTCAACACTGTGCTTTGTGTGTGGGTATGTGTGTATGTGTGGATACACTTAATATTTTTGGCTTTGGTATTTATATACAATTTCTTGGGATTCAATTCAAAACTTTATGCTGGATAAAAAATATCAGTTGGGTTCAACACTGTGCTTTGTGTGTGGGTATGTGTGTATGTGTGGATACACTTAATATTTTTGGCTTTGGTATTTATATACAATTTCTTGGGATTCAATTCAAAACTTTATGCTGGATAAAAAATATCAGTTGGGTTCAACACTGTGCTTTGTGTGTGGGTATGTGTGTATGTGTGGATACACTTAATATTTTTGGCTTTGGTATTTATATACAATTTCTTGGGATTCAATTCAAAACTTTATGCTGGATAAAAAAAAAAAAACAGAAATAGGCCACAACTTGGCCACAAGTGGACCGGAAGTAGGCAAACCGGAAGTAAACCGGAAGTAGGCAAACCGGAAGTAAACCGGAAGTAGACCGGAAGTGGACCGGAAGTAGACCGGAAGTGGACCGGAAGTAAACCGGAAGTAGACCGGAAGTAGACCGGAAGTGGACCGGAAGTAGACCGGAAGTGGACCGGAAGTGGACCGGAAGTAAATATGCGTGGGTGGGTGTGGGTGGGTGTGGGTGGGTGGGGGTGTATCATGCTCTAGCTTTAAGTGTGGCTAAAAAATATCAAGAGGGGCATATTTTTGACAAGTTTATGGACAACAATCTCACAGAAGTGCCTTTTATAAGTATAGGCAAATCAATCTGAGGAGGCTCTTCCTTTCTCATGGAGTCCATGAGGGATTTTTTACAAAAATCGTGGATTATGCAGGGTTCCACACTAGAGCAAAAAGCTCATATGGACATGTTGAGCTTGTTTTAAGTATAGCCAAACCTGCTTGAGGGGGGCTCTTCCTTTCCTGTGCTGGTTATACCACAAATCACACTACTTAAATGCGTATTACGCAATGGTAATGATAGGCCAGAACATTTATTCTTATGTCAGGACACGCGCGTTCTGCAGGAGGAGAAGCTACACAACATAAGCTTGGAGAGAGTGTTTGAATCAATTGTAGTGCAAAGGAGCATGGAACTATTGGAAAAAGTGGGGGATGTATTTACAAACATTTAAGGGGAAAAGAAGTGCTGTAAAGAGACAGGATAAGTGTTAATTTACCAGAACTGCTATGTTAACATCAATACGGAATGTAACGGATAGTGTAGTCTGTAGGGAATCATAGTTATGTAATAAGAATAGATGTAGTGCGCACAGCCTATGGCTCGCACACGAGAGGAGCAATAAATACTTATACAATGTTTTTCCTACTTCCTAAAAACATTCACTTCTGTACAACCTTTGATGTAAAAATTAAATAATAATAATAATAATAAACCCTATCCGTCGGTCCGTTTATCTTTCCAACTTATAGAGCTGAGACTATGTTTACAAGATAAATCTCGGACTCAGATACTCCACGATGTTTTGGCCCCTCCTTCCACCTTCTCTACCTGCCCTTTTACTTGATGTTATTCACAATTGTTTTAGTATCTGGAGTGCCATCGTAACATAATAAAATTATTAATCTAGAATATTTTTTTAAAAAAAAATGGGTAGTATTGCTGTTTCGAAAGAGTATTGAAAATAAGTTTAGGTATTCAATTCATTCATTACTCTCTCTAGAATAGTTTTCTTTTGACTTAATACACGCTTATTAACGTTTCTAATTTAAATACTTTATTCCAAGCAAACAAGTATTTGCAACTGATTAAATATTTTGCTTTTATTTTTTCGAGACATTCGAGACGAGACGAGACTTTTCAAAAGCCGTCCCGTCCCGTCCCGTGTCTCGTCTCGAAAACGAGACGAGACAGGCATTCCGTCTCGTCCCGTCTCGAATTTCGAAAGCTTTGTCCCGTCTCGTGTCTCGTCTCGTTTTCGAGACGAGACACGAGACGAGACGGGACATGTCCCGTCCCGTGAGCAACACTAGAAGCAGCGTGATGACGGAAGATAGCAACCCGTAAGGCACGAATAATTTCTTTTTTTTAAATATTTTCCTTCTGCTGGTTTTGGTCCACTGCTTCCATCCTTTCGATGAACGATACCAGATGTCTTCCATTATTCATCGAGACACACAACTTACTCGATACGGTGAACCTAGGACACCGAAGACGAAGTCTGCGCGAACCCTTACCCTCTTAATCGTCATTATAATTGGCATTTCCGGTATGTGCCAAGAGAAGATGTTGTCTGAGCGCAAGTATATTTTAGTGGTGATCTACCCTCATTAGAAGGTAAAAATTAAGACACCTTTCATTTCGAAATGTTATCCTTTGTTCATATCACTATACCCTAATGAGCAACCTCTATTTCAGAAAACGTTAGCCACTATTACACATTTTGTAGTTGTGTGCTTGTGCGTATGTGTGCTTATGTGTCTGTGTTTCTGTACACACACACACAAAAAAACCACACACACACACTTCTTCCTTTGCGCCATCATTCTCACTTTACCGAGTACATTACGGTTCTGCGATAACGTAAATGGTCCCTTTAAGGACGAAGCATGTGGCAAAAAGGCAATGTCAGTTCTCATTGAGGCTCGTACCAGCGTTCAGCCTCAACGGTGCATGCTACGTTGAAAATACAAGCACATTATATTTAAAACCTCATATTTAAAACAACTTTCCCCTCTTTCCAGTTTTCGCCATCTGCACTAATAATGCAGTTTGTCCATAGGTGCCAGACTTTTGAAACACCCTGTATATATACAGATTATAAAAAAAATGAACTAATATTATTTCGTGGGCTTAGTCTGACACTACTTCTGATACCACCGTTGAGTTCTGGAACCTCCAAACCATTAAGGTTTGATCTCAAAGATGATCACATAGCTGAAAGGGTTATCTTTAGGCTTCTCGCGGCCATATTGGCCGCCATATCTAAGAATATTTGATAAAGTTAGTCTTTATAATTTCTCATTATCATAATACAGTTATAAACTGCAAATTAGGTGGAAATAAGATGTCATGAATGATAAATAACTGCAATGAACAGGAATAGAATCTTGGTCATGGCCGCCATTTTGAAGACGCCATTACAGACAAACGAGGACTTAAAAACTTGGGGTCTGGGGCGTTTTCGGGAATTAATGTAGTATCCGCCCCCCCCCCCCCCAAAGAGGACGTTCTCCACTGGAAGTGAAATATTTTCCGGTATTCCGACCCCACTAGACTAGTAGAGATTGAACCTACAGTTTAAAATTAGATCCGAACCACTAAGTGCCACTAACGCGGGACCCTTAGGTTACAAAGAGATGACGTTACCACTGCGCCATCGAGGAGTCGCAATAACCCGTGGCACGAAAGCCCTGGAAGGGCCTTGGTCTATCTCCCGACTGTCAGTCTCCCTCCCACAATGCTACATAGATGTGTGGAGGTCTTCAACCGGTAATGGGGTGACGTGGGGTCAGCACTACGAACCCCCAGCCGTTATAGGAGATTTCCGAGACCAGGTTACGCTGCTATTCACTCGTAGCTCCCCAATTTCCTCACGTTGGTGGGTTGCCACCGGTCCTATACACATGCCGAAAACCCAGGCGGACTCGAGCCCATGCCGTCCCGCAGTTGGAGTTTAAAGCATAACACCTTAGACCGCACAGCAACGGAGTACCGAGGAGACGCAATAGTATATTCTATTTTGAACTGTGAGCAAATTTACTCAGTGTGTCACTACGTTGAAGTATTTTTGTTAAAATTTGTGAAACTTATGGACAGAGATGCTGATCGTGGCTGGACCTGTGGTTGTGTAAGGTCTGAACCTAATTTAATCCACGAAGGACTGTAACATTAAAATAATCAGATAAATACCTATTCTAATACCTTGTACCTAGGTAGGTGAGACGAGACAGCAGAATCTCGTCTCGTTCCGTATGTACGTGTAAGTGCGTCTCTCGTTCTCGTCTCGGTCTCGAAACACAGGCCTCTTTCATTCTTTCTATTGCGATTGTTTACGTTGCTTTTTCTACTTCTTGGTCTAATGGCAGCGATGAGGATGAATACTGAAATGATTGATGGCACCATCTTGATACATCCATGCCTTGCCCATGATTCGAACCAAAAGCCTCTTGTTTAGTAGAACGTTACCCCTGGCCAGGGGTGCCCATCCTCTCTAAAACCCTGGACGCAGTCCACCACCACCACCAGAGTAAGTCTAAGTTTGTGTTTTTTCAAGACTTATTGGTGAGTAATCTTGCGATTATTTACCGTTTTCAGCCGGCCCCCGTGGCGGAGTGGTTATCACATCACGCTACGACGCCAGGGGTCCCGGGTTCGAATCCCTGCCTGGCCATGGATGTTTGTGAGTGTCCATTCATCAATTTCATCATATCATCACTCATCCTCACGCAAATTAGCCACAAGTGGCACAAAAAGAGAAGTAAAACCAATCAATCATTCATTTACTGTTTTCTTATCTGATTAAAATAGCAGCTGGAATGTAAATGAAGGATTCGTCTTTGCAAAGCATGTGCATTGTAAGATTCTTAGTGGAAGTGTCCTTTAAACGTGTTGTCACGGGTGCTAACTAATTTCTAGTTAAGTCCATTACGGTTAATAAAGTGTTAAATATAATAACTGAGACTATTAATTAAACCCAGCAAGCTCTGGGTGTAGAAGAGTTTTCATACTCCTAGCCGGGGACGTAACATAACGAAGTTCAAATTCTGTTCAATGCTGAAATTTTTATTAAGTCAAATTTCCATCACAAAAAAAGCAAATTAAATAATCTCCCCTAAAAGTTGGGTGGACGCAACCTCCGTGCGCACATCCGCCCGTGGGCACTCCTGACCCTGGCATCCTATGATTTGTATTGAGAAATTAGTCACCTACTTACTTCCTTACTTATTAATCGCTGTTCTTGGAAGAATCCCCAGAGTCAGATCAAATAACAGAAACTAATTGGATACTCATAATACTTGCCACTTTGATATTCCCGCCAAGCCAGTGACCCGAGCACGTGCCCCCGTTGACCCTGTTCTCTAGATCCGGTCTTGACGGTTACAGTACGCACACGTTAAATGTAGCTGTCGAATCACCAATGCCAAAATTTGAAGATAAGAACATAGGATTTCACAAGGACGGGTAAGAAATGCGAGAATTGCGTCTAAAAAAAGACATTAGGTTGTCTTAAGATGTAACACTTGCGCTCCTCGTTCTTCTATAGTATAAAGTATCACAAAAGAAGTCTGCTATACCTCAAATTTTACACGATTCCAAATTACGGTCGCAAAAGGAATGAAATTGATACCATATCTTTTAATTTCATTTTAAGCAGTTACACAAATTTAGGGGAAGGCTGATAAAGAAGCAGTAGTCAGAATGCACTGTCTACAAATAGGCCTACATTGTTCATGTTTTGATATATTTAATGCTTCTCACTTTGGATACATTTACCCAAAATGAAAAAAAATAGTCCTAATTATACGTTTCCATCACTTCCTCAGACATGTTTTTCTTTTGTACCATCCCATACAGATATTCACCATCTTTCAGTTGGATAATAATAATAAAATACATAAGTAGTTCAGTTAAGTTATAATAATTGTCATTAGGCGTACGTAGGGGGGGGGGGGCTAGTGATGGAGCTCCCGAAATTTTGAAAATAGCACAATTGTCAAATGAAAGTAGTAAAGAACTAGGAGAAAACCAAAGTCGTTAATGCAATTTCCCCTTAAAATGGCATAGTGTTTCATTATCTAATCAATTCAATATTGACGACTTGAACCAGGGGCGTAGCCAAGCTTTTTAATTTTTTTTAGGATGGGGCTCAACCTGCTATAAAAAGTGATTTAAAATTGTTTTGAGAAAAATAGTACTGAAATTACAATTTGTAATCTGCATACCTATCACATCACTTGTGACCATTGTATTTATAAAATAAACTTTTAAATTTAACATTAATATAGTTGAATATTTCTTTTCAGCTGTGATTTTTAGTTGTTTAAAATAATGACCCCTTTTGGCTCAGTTTGTCGTGTAAACACATTAAAACTGATTCCTCCCGAAGTGATTTTTTTCCCATAGTTCCAAAATCCAGACAGATTTCAATCTGAATAATGGTAAAAATGTCAATTTTAAAGCTCAATACTCTACATGTTACAGTTTTGTGCGATCATTATTGATTAATATTTTGTGATAAATTTACAAAACTTCGAGTGGGCCTGTACCCGGTGATTGCCCTCAGGTGTGCCTACAGTGGAGAGGGAAATAGTGGGGCGGAACGTGCCGTCAAAATTTTGGGTGCATTATTTCCTGAAAATAATTAAAAATTAAGATATATATACACATATATATATTTCTAAAATATATGTAAAATGAAGTTTACACCTTAGCACCATGCTGAAATAAGTGCAATGAGGTGGGGGAGACTGGAATCAGAATATATACAAAAAATATTCGTTTACTTTAGCTGGTTTACAGTCACTTTTGCTAATAGGTGCATCATATTTAATCCGTTAGATGAATGAAGAAATGGAAGAATTTAGTGGGGAGGCAGATCAAGTAGTCTTCAGTAAAGATAAAAAGGGACTCTCAATAATAGGACGGCAGTACACACGCTGACACAATTAAGTACTTTATGGGGGATTATTATGACATGATCTGAGAGGACGCACTATTGGCCTTGGTGAGGATGGGCACCCCTATTGCCCCCTACAAAAACTGGCCACGCCCGTTCTTCAAGCAGTGCACATATCCCCCACCCTAGTGCAGGGGTTCCCAAACTTTTTAGTTTCACGACGCCCTCAGTGTTTCACGATTTTCCCGCGGCGCCCAAGTCAGAATGTAGGCTTATCTAACACTTGCAACGCTTACTTAGTGAGGTTAGGTTGCTTGCTTGAAGTTAAAAAATAAACACATATGTCAAATTCAGACACATTTTGTGTGTAAAAAGTACTAAATAAGCACATATTTGGAACAATCATATCATTTCAGTGAAAATATTGGAACATTTCGCGGGCCCCCTGTAAGCCAGCCACGGCGCACAATTTGGGAACCACTGCCCTAGTGTACAAGTCTAGAGTCTGCACATAACAAATCTTACTGCAGTCGGCGAGCACGTGAGTTGCGAGTCATATGACAGCAAAATAAAGAACAAAACATTTACGAACCTATGAATAAAGATCCCTTCTCCACCACAGTCCCAGCAGAGATTTTAACGTCCTGTTTATCCTCTGCAGCTGTTCCGGAAGCAGGAAGTGGTTACAAACACCCTTCAGTCGAGGGCGGAAATCACGAGGGTGTCTTGCTGGTCGAGCTGAAGTCACTAGAATGAGACGGGACCGATTATGTTTGTTTCACGGCCCCTCCGTCCTCGGTCAAGGTCATTTGTTTGACTTTAATCCGCCGGGCGGCATTGCTCGATCTCATCAGAGGAGACTCCTTAAGCAATGAGAATTATCAAATGGTAACTGAGCCAAGAAAGTGCTGTTTTAGAGGATGTGGTGCAATGAGAAACAACGTAGTAACTTATCGTTGTAGTTACATTTAGTTTAACTGTTGCATTATTATTATTATTATTATTATTATTATAATTGATTGATTGAGTTGGCGATTTAAGTCCACTTTATGCACAGTACGACTAATCGGGACTGGACCTACGGTTTATAGTGGGAACCGAACAGTGGCGGATTAAAGACACTCTCTCGGAGGGGGCGCACACCCATTACGCCCCCCCCTCCCGAACTTTCGGCGTCCAGCATATGGTGTTGCCCCCCACCCAGCCATAGTATTTCTTGCAGTATGAGGCTGTTACAGTTATGAATTGCATGCTTGTAATGTTTTTTTAGTCAGAAAATCCACATCATGTGGCAGTAGCGGTGATTGTGTTCTAAAACTAGGAGGGCAAGGACAGTTTACTTTCCTTTGTTAGATAAGTTTAGCATAGTGCGGGGGCAAAAATGTCAAAAAAGTTGAGGGAGCAACTTTTCCCCTCGCCTCTCCTGATCGCCGCCACTACGCGTGGCTGATGTTTATTGAAAGAATTTTCATTTTACATCAAAACAAGCAATGAATGTGTATCTAACACACATCGAACAATCAAGATACAAGAAATAAGTAACGATTAGGGATGGACGATATCGGAAATTTGATATCGCGATATATCGTTAAGAAAATATCGTCACAGACGGTACGATTCTATATTTTTTCTGTATCGGAAAAGATGGCGAAATGAAGGCTGTCTACCAGAAAAAGTGTACATAACCTTTCCCTTTCGAAAATCCTGGGCACGCCACTGACGATATATATCGCTAAAATATCGTGAAGATATATCGCGAACACGATATATATCGCCAAAATATCGTTGATATCGCCTGGACGATATTTTTTCAATGTCACGATATATCGTCTGGACAGCTGGACGATATATCGCCCAACTCGTGTAACGATATTAAATTCAGCGTAAGATAATTATTTTAAAAACTAAAATATTCGCTTGCGTGCTTTGACATGAGCTAAGTGTTTCACAGTGCGTTCATTGTTTAGCTTTTGCGTTTGCCTGTGCTCATTGTTGAAAACAGATACGTATGTTTGTTTATTCTTGGTGGGGAGCACTATTCCGCAGATATTGATTGATTGAGTTGGTGTTTTAAGTCCACTTTACACACAGTAAGCCTAATTGGGACTGGTCCTACAGTTCAAAGTGGGATCCTAACCACTATGTGTCTCCCTCCACCGGGTATCGAACCCGGGATCCCTTGATTACAAGGCGATGGCGCTACCACTGCGCCATAGGGGATGCCCTATATCCCGCAGATAATATTGTATTGGCTTAAGTTTCGAAAGTGTGTGGTCTAGAGGCCACAGTTGGGGTAAAGTGAGGCATATCAAACAAACAGTAAATAAATCCGGAAAAGAATTGTAGTAGTGTTCCAGGATGAAAGTAGTGACGTCGCGAATGGTCTCCAGTTTTGTGATCAGAGGTGTGCCAAAGAGGGGTTGTTACAGTATTTCTAAAAAAGAACTTACACCCCCTTTCGAAAATCCTTGGTACGCCACTGTTTGTGATATCTTCCATTGTATAGTGTCTGTATGTATTGGGTGTAGGAAATTAGAACTAACGTCGCTGGTTCACTTTTCAAGTTTAAAGGCCCGCAAAGTCTATTCTATCTTGAGGCGTCCTGCTGTACGTATGTTTAGTACAAGCCTATGTTACTTAATAAGTGATATATTATTGTTTTCTCCAATTTCATCTTTATTTAACTGTAGACCAAAAAGAAAGAAAGACAGAAAGGATCCTCATTCTAATTTTTTAGAAACAAAAAGCTGGATGGGGGTCCGCGGCCCCAAAACTTGAAGCACCATTTGCACCCCCGGCATTTATAGCACTGTAAAAAATACTACGTTTGCTGAGCACACCAATCATTCTAACTTGTTTAACTTCAATAAAATAAAGACTGTAATATATTTATCAAAAATCACAATAAATTGATGTTTGATTACAATAGGTGTGATTGCTGGGAACAGTCATGATGCCAGAAAGGAGCAGCTTAGCCTATGTCTTGTCCCAACAGGCAAGAAAATCACTGCTGTGTTAACTCACAAGTTTGCTAATTTTAAGCTCTTGGGTATGTCATAAGATGCCACAATGTTTTATGTGTTTCATTCCAACTTTGCAAATTTCTAAAAAAAAGAACTAAACTAAAGAAACTAAAGAACAAACTAAAGAAAGCCCTTTTGAGGGCCGCAGGAGAAGAATGATCGCCCCTCAAGCCTTTAATTCGCCCTTGCAGCAAGTTGATAGTTGTAGTTTGCCTAAATTATTTCATCGTCGCGCTAGTGGCGCTGGGGTACATGTCAGCTGCTCTCTCTCCCTGGCTACAGCCTTTCCACAGTGACTGCGCGTGAAAATGTGAGTGAGGAGGCAGAGGTGGCGCGAATATTCTTGAGATCCTCTGTGAACAGGCGGTCACACACGATTCCTTTAATCAACCCAAGTAATATTATACAAGTCCTTCACCTTGAATTTATTTCGTTCTTATCTTTCGTCGCCTCCTCCCTTTGTCATCCCTATCTTTGTTCGCCCCCCTGTTTCTCGTCGCCTCCTATCTATCGCCGCCCCTATCCTTCGTCATCCTTATCTTTGTTCGCCCTCTGTCCCTCGTCGCCCCATTCTTCGTCATTCTTATCTTCGTTCGTACCCCTGTTTCTCGTTGCCTTCCATCTTTCGTCATCCCTATCCTTCATCATCCCTATCTTTGTTTGCCCCCTGTCTCTCGTCGCCCCATCCTTCATCATTCTTATCTTTGTTCATCCTCCTGCTTCTCGTCGCCTCCTATTTACGTCGCCCTTATCCTTCGTCATCCCTATCTTTGTTCGCCCCTGTTTCTTTTCGACTCCTATCTTTCGTCACCCCTATCCTTCGTCATCCCTATCGTTGTTCGCCTCCTGTTTCTCGTTGCCTTCCATCTTTCGTCATCCCTATCCTTCGTCATCCTTATCTTTGTTCGCCCCCTGTTTCTCGTCGCCCCCATCCTTCGTCTTCCTATCTTTGTTCGCCCCCCTGTTTCTCGTCGCCTCCTTATCATTCGTCGTCCTTATCTTTCGTCGTCCTTATCTTTCGTCGTCCTTATCTTTCGTCGCCCCTATTTTAGTCACTGTCTACACTCGCCGTTAAGCTTCCTGCTCCCCCATAACGGTAGTTCCTGGTAAAATACCACAATGTTATCATTATTGCATTTCAACTGTGCATATTATTGAAGAAATAAATTAAGGCCCTTAAGGGTCTTTCGCCCCTCGGGTAGTGGGGCGCCCTCTTCTTCTCAATTTATTCCACTCTTGTATGTTTCTGAATTGACGCTATAGCCTATGTGTTATATTTCATTACAACTGTGTACATTTTTTATCAGTATATGAAAAAATAAAATAGGACCTCGGTGAAAGTCGCCCACGACGCCCCCCTCAAGGGCCTCGGAGGGGGCAATCGCCCCCTCCGCCCCCTTTCATCGCCCTTGGATCCGATCCACTATGTGCCTCCACCGGGAATCTAACCCGGGACCCCTTGATTACAAGGCTACCACTGATCCATAGGGGAGGCCATTATTAATATTTTTATTATATGCCATATAGAAAAAGTTCAGAAATTATTTATCTGATCATTGTGTATGAAAATCAAAAATGGCTACGTAACATTTAATTTGATTTGGTGTTTTAAGTCCACTTTATGCACAGTAAGGCTAAACGGGACTGGACCTACAGTTTAAAGTGGAATCCGAACCACTATGGCCCCCACCGAGTATCGAACCCGGGACACCTTGATTACAAGGCGACGACGCTACCACTGCGCCATCGGGGAGGCCTATATGTAACATTAAAATATGAGTGGTCGGAATCACTTAAATTACAAACACTGCACTTACAGAGAGTAACAAGTGTATTTGTATTTGTACATAATGTGCTCTAGTCCAGGCCCGTAGCTAGAGGAGGTCAGGTGGGGAAACCGCCCCCCCCCATGAGAGGCTGCTCCCCCCCCGTGAAAAGTACAGGACACATTCCTACCTTGAATTTTTACTAATCTTTACAATTATATCCTGTATTACTCTAGCAAAATAACAAAGACACTTAATGATTTTGTGATTTATTAAGGTGTGTGGGAATCCATTAGCAATGTGTTTGGATATTTTTCTTGAATGTGTTCCTATGAAGTTTGAACTGCTTATTTTTTTGTTTCCCAAGTCTACGTTTTGGTAATAGTGATTTCATGTGGTAGACACAGGGAGTGGATATTTGTTTAGCGTTGCTACTCTGCCACTTCTAGCTAATCGCGATAATGAGTGTTTCTTGCATTTTTCTTCCAGACGACCAAGGGAACTTGCAGTTCGGCACAGAGGGGCAATTGCCCCCTCGATTTAAATTTTATATAAATAAAAATACATTTCGTAAAATTTTCTTGCTCGCTTCGCTCGCAATGTCTCCTATTCTTATAGTCCAAATTCAAAGCCATAGCTATGGAGCGGCGGGAGTCAGCCCTGCGAGCCAAACAATCTAAATGCAAAAAAATGTTAAAGAGAATGCCATGGCGCCTCGTGAAATTATTTGCGCCCTATTAAATCAATATTGTATTCAGTTTGTAAAAATTAGGATCTAAATTTTTTCTTGCTCGCTCCCAATATGATTATTTTCTGTAATGCATTCTAAATTACCAGAGAAAGAAGTGAGACCAAATATGTACTGCAGACTGTTGTTGCTAAACAGTTTTGTTATGCATGAACAATTCGTTTGTGGAAAAGGAGCGTGCACATTTGAGAGACAATTTGATAATTTTTACTGTTGATTTGTTATGAGGTGGGTGAATTGATTATGTAATGTATTTAAATAATACATATATATATATATATAAAGAAACTTTGAATACGTACACAATTTAGCATTAACATGTTGCATATGTATTTTCTTATTTTACTGTACTCCAAAGAACCATCATCCTACAAAGATCCGCATCCTAATGTAAACATGAACTCACTTCCTAGTATCCTAAATATCTCTGAAATATCACTAAATTAAACTGAGGAAGCCATTAAAAAACTTAAACCTAAAAAATCCGCCGGCCCTGACTCATTCCCCCCTTATGTAATTAAAGGTTGTTCGGAAATTCTTAAGTACCCTCTTCACACCATTTTCAACTTGGCTATTAGAACTTCGAGATTTCCAGCAACGTGGAAAACAACTGAAATCTGTCCGATTCCTAAAGCCGCTGATAAGGCTGACATATGTAACTACAGCCCTATTGCAAAATTGTCAGTACCAGCGAAACTCTTCAAGCAGATAATATACAAACATATATATTTCCATATTAAACCCATTCTTTCCCCCAATCAGCTTGGATTTGTCCAAAAGCGCTCAACCGTAACTAATCTTGTCGAACTGACAAGCTAGATTGAACCCAGTAGCTATAGCTAATAAAGGGAAAGTTGACGTTTTATATACAGACTTTTCAAAGTCATTCGACACAGTTCACCACGATATATTAACGCAGAAGTTAGCCAACAATAGCCTTTCTCCTTCACTTATAACCCTTCTTTCTTCCTACCTGCAGAACCGCCGAACAATATGTCGTGTATCAAGGCTGCAGATCAACTGAATTCATGGCCAGTTCAGGAGTCCCACAGGGGTCGAACCTTGGTCCCTTGCTATATTTAATTTTTATAAACGATTTGCCAGAACTATGACAAAATCTGAAACATTAATGTTTGCTGACAATGTTAAAATATATAAAAATATCGTAAACGCTGATGACTGTATAATATTACAAGAAGAGCTGGATAACTTGCTTCAGTGGTGTGAAATTAATAAAGTCAGCCTGAACTTAAAGAAATGTAAACTTGTATCATTCACCCACAACAGACATCCTATTCAACATTCATACACTATTTCTAATGTGTTAGTACAAAGTGAGAATATCGTTACCGACCTAGGGGTCACTTTTGACCAAACACACATTACCCGCATTCTATAAGCGAAGCTCACAGAAATTTTGGATTTATAATGAGAATGGGTAATCAATTTAGAAAAAAGGAAACATTTCTCTTGCTGTATTATACGCTTGTCAGATCTAAACTCGAATATGCTTCTCTTGTTTGGAATCCGCAATTCAAGAAAGATATCGAGAAATTAGAGAAGCTTCGAAATAAATTTCTCAGATATCTACTATTTAAAGTTGATGGTACATATACAAGACTCACTCCTAGCAACATATTACGCGAAATCTTTAATATTTCGTCACTCGACGAAAGGAGGCAAACAAGTCAAGTAACTTTTCTCTCCAAGCTTACTAATGGTAAAATACATTATTTTAATCTGTTGTCGAATTTAAATTTTTACGTACCAAACTGTATATTAAGGTCCAGAACTGACCTCTTTCATATCCCCCTCGGAAGAACCAAAATGGCCGAAGCTGAACCTACGAGGAGAATGTGCAAGTTATATAATTCAGTTTCTAAGAATAACTCGAGCATTGACCTATTTAACTGTAATTGTAACATTAGATCTATTCGTTGAATTTCTGTATGTTTTGTTTTACTCATTGAATTTTGGTTTTCATTCAGCTTGTAAGGTTATTTGGTTTGAGTTGGTGTTTTAAGTCCACTTTATGCACAGTAAGGGTAATCGGGACTGGACCTACAGTTTTTAAAGTGGAATCCGAACCACTATGTGCCTCCACCGGGTATCGAACCCGGGATCCCTTGAATACAAGGCGACGACGCTACCACTGCGCCATTGGGGAGGCCTAGCTTGTAAGGTTATATCCAACAGTTTAGAGTCATTTATTATTGTATTATCTCTGTGTTTCTTTTGTCTCTATAATCTAATAATTAATTTCTTCTCACAATTGTTCTTAAATGTAAAAGGTATATTACGTCATTCATATTTCTTGTTAATTTTCTTAGTTATGTTCTTGTTTATGTATATTGAACACTGTAATTGGTCATGTGCCTGTTGTGTTTCAATTAAATAAATAAATAAAAAAGCTTGTCGCTGTTTATGCATACTCCCGTTTATTTGAAACAAGTCCGCTGGTGAAGTATAAATAAGATTTGGACGTAATTTTATTTCTATTTCCTGAAAACATATTCCTTTGAATTCAATTTCCATCTCCCAGGGACACGCGTTTGCAGATTATGCTAGATTT
Organism: Lepisma saccharinum; assembly: GCF_977018435.1. NCBI lineage: Eukaryota > Metazoa > Arthropoda > Insecta > Zygentoma > Lepismatidae > Lepisma > Lepisma saccharinum. The sequence continues at coordinate 64,075,864 of NC_139239.1, forward strand.
TACCATTATGCCAAAAGCAGGATGCTAGGTGCCAACGAAGACCAAACTGTTGTTAGATTTAGTACCATTTTGATGGGGTTGGCATCACTGATTGAGGAACCCCTCGATGCTTCCTCGCTGGATCTTTAAAAACCGCAACCTTTCCCCCTGCCCCTTTTCCACTCCTCACCCATCTGTTTGTAGTGCTCCCAGCGAGGTTCCTCAGACGGGACAGCAAAGCGTATGTGTCCATCGTCTTTGTGCTGCTGCTGGAACGAGCGACATCAGTCAACTCTTGACAGTAGCTAACCTAGTCAATTGTACATATATTGTGCTCATAATTTTATAATGCGCATTATTATCAAACTCCTAAAAAGTAGAGTACTGGAAGCAAGTATAAATGAACTGTAGGAAGTTCCTCACTTCCTACATAGAGGAATCGCCCCTGACCCAGAGACCTCGTGCCGAGAGGATGGGGTATGGTGAAAGAGGTCCCTTATATCGTTTGGTTTCGTAGCATAGTCATTAAGGAACATGTTTTTCATAAAGTAAAGAGAATAAAAAATTTCCCTCTATGAAACTTAATATGAAATATTAATGGTGACACTGTAATCCAAGAAGTCATTGATCAATCAATGGATTCCTATTTGTTTGTCGGGTGTCAAACACATGCATTTCAACAATAAAATAAAACAATTCACACAACATTTTGCAAAATGGTTAACGTGAGGCAAACATTATCTGTAGTGATGCAAAAGTCTCCCCTTTGAAGCAAATAGAACTAAGGGACCAATGTTTTAATGTTTTAGCAAGTACAAAAAATGTACTACAAATTTTTACACAATTCATCAAAGTGTAGATAATAATATGTAACCATTATTATTGAATTAATTCGATGTTTATTGCATAACACAACACAATGGTGTTGTTGGATTCTCGTTCGATTCCTATGAACGTAAAAATCTTGCATACTGGAAACTAGAGGGAAACATTATGAAGCACGATTTATAAAGGGCAGGGACGGCGCCAGGGGGGAGGGAGGCGCACCTCTTAATTTTCTTCCGCACCCCCTTTCCAAAACCTATATTCTACCGAAAATATTACCTCTTACGGTGTCATATTATGTCATGTCGTCGTCATATTGAGTGCCGAATGTTTGGTATTGAAGTGAGGCTTCTGTCATTACTTAACAACAGGCAAGCATTGATCCTACACTCAAAGAGATTCCGCATTTATTTTCCAGTACTGTCGGTAGTGTATAAAAATCAGGGGTAGCGGCCCTTGTCTTTAGTTCTTCAGAATTGTTGTTAAGAAATGTTTCTTCTTGTGCTTCAAGTAGTCTGTTTGAGTTTTTCGATAAAAAGTATACAGCTCAGTGTCAGTTGCTATATGTTTTCGTTTGCCCTGTGGACACACGGTTGTGTTGTCCGCCTACTTGATAGTCCTCATTTTCTCAAGTCGCATTGGAACAAAAATTTCAGTTTCTTTCAAGTATCATCAGGTCGTTCTCTGGAAATTATTTAACACGAGTTGTATCGTGACGGTAGTTTCCTTGTTACTTCGTTCTATTTGACTTTTTAAAAGACTGTTACGAGGAGAGCAAAATTTCGGGAAGAAATGTTATAATTTGTTCTTGTGGACATTGCGGCTCAAGGTGCAAGACCGTACTTGAAGCAAGCATCCTCCGAGTATGGTCTTGGAGTGCGGTCTTGAAGTCGTGGAATGGAAGTGAAAGTCTTTCGAATTGCACTTCGACTGCAGCGCCAAATACGATCAGTAGATAAAACTGAGTACTCGGTGTTTTTCCAATTTTTAAAACACTTGTTTTTCACCATAGAAATCACGTTGCATTTTCAAATGTTCGTACACATACATTTCCACACATTAGGAGCACTTTAACCAACAACTTGCTGACCCGTAACGTTTATTTAACCTGTGTTGCTGACTTTCTATCTCCGCGATTTGAAACAAACGAGTAGAATTGAAAATACTTCGCGTTTTTTTTCATCGATTTTCTGTCATTTTTAATTATGATTAATGTTTTTTTAAATTCCTTATCGAGGGGTGACGCTATTGTTAATTAATCAAGCGCCACGTGTCGGGGGTGGAGGAGGAGATGAGTCATCGATGATTCATGCACACGTGTGAGTTTAAATTAATGGTTTTCCATTAGTGCACAAAAAACACTATTGTGTATTCCGTTTTTACCCTAACCTAACCCTATTGTTGTATTTTATATATGCGTTTCTGCCGGACATGAGTCACAGATGATTTATACAGATGTTGGAGTTTGGAATTAATGGTTTTTCCATTAATGTACAAAATACACTATTATGGAGTTCGTTTTCGGACTATTCTAACACTATTGTTGTACTTTATATATGTGTTTCAGCCGGACATGAGTCACGGATGATTTATACAGTCGGGGTACTTGAAGTTAATGGTTTTTCCATTAATGTACAAGCCATTTGATGGCGTCAGGCAAGGTTTCCAGGCGTCGATGGATTTACCCGAATTCAACCGGTGCCGATGCAATCGGAGGTAGAAGATATTATAACACAATATATGGCGTTAGCCTATGTTCGCTTTAAAGGCGAAGAAATTGAACGATGTAGCCTATATGAAAACGAAGTATACGGGCAGAATGCATGTTATTAATAATAATTGCTCTTAAAAAAGGGAAGAATACGCTTACAGCAAGAACCTGTTACGAGCTTGCATTCATCGTCACCCCAAACCGCGAGCGTTCATTGACGCGTGAGGGGAGAAACGACTCTATTGTTATGTCCCCCATCGGTCTTTTTCCGGAGTTGAACGGTAGGCAGGTGCGATCAATTTTTTACACGCGTGTATTGATTTTCTTTGAGGTTCCCAATTTTATTTTGTGGAAGTAATTTACGCGTTCTTTTTTCTTCCGCCTTTTGTAACATTGCAAAGACTATTTGACCTAAGGCGTAAGGAATTTGGCTGAACTAGGAACAATCAGTTCCAGTATCTACAGGTTAAAGTGGATGCGATCCACTATTTGCCCTTATTTCTAGGTTGCGAACCACGGACCCTTTGATTATTGACTTATAAACATCAGGATTCACGTAAAACTGACCAGTTGTTTTTACTGTTAGGGCCAATATTTCGCATTTTTTGTGTATTTTTACTCAGAAAAACGCTAGTTGAACGATTCAAGCAAGAGTTTGCATGGCAATTTAGACACACAAACTGTGTTTCTTCAACTTTAGCTGAAATTTAGGTTTATTTTTTACTCTAATATCACAATTTCTTCTATTCAGGCAACATTTTTTATTAAATTTTGGACTCACAAAGACATTTAACTTGTTATTTTAAAAGTTTATTTCCATTTTTTACTCTAATATCACAATTTCATCTATTCTGGCAGGAGTGTTTATTGCAGTTTAGACTCGCAAAGATAATTTTTTCAACTTCTTTTATTAATTTTTTTATTTATTGCCTTTTGTATCTTATATTTTTTAATTCTTAACTTTGAGTTTTGTTCTTTATTTAAAAAAAATCTCTAATCACTAAGGAAGAAGTATTTTTAAGTAAAACTGTACCCACAAACTTTATTATTACTATTATTATTAGTATTATTATTATTGTTGTTGTTTTTGTTTTGATGTAGTTGTTGAATCTTGTTGTTGTTGTTAGGGTTTATTGACTTCCACTACGCTATTTTTGGTTTGCTTCGTAGGAAAGTTTGTTTATTTTAGAGTTTCCTCGGTATTTTCTTACTGCTAGGGTAGGTAAAGTTTCCTAAATATATGAGTAGGGTTCCATATATTCTTGTTCTTGCATGTTTTTCATATGATGTGATCACCACAACTCTCCAAGTGCTTTTACTGCATGTTTCCATTTTATTGAGGCTTAGTGATTCCTAGAGCCACTTTATGCATGAGAGAAAGCTTGAAAATTTCGATCTCAGATAACCGTCAACCTTATGTCAGAGTATTTTTGAGTATATTTTAGACTTATTATGGGCCAGTAGAATATCACGGCTTGCTTAATTTTTAAGTATGTTGCGCAGTTATTGTATTTTTGCTTTTGCTTTCTAGATAAACTGTATGAATTGTTTAATATTTGTACTTTTTTGCACTTATAAGAGGCCAAACTTTTACTGTAACTTAAATTATTATGTCTCTAGGCACTGAAACCCCTTTACCAAGAGTACTATAACTGAATGTTTATTAATATTGTTTCTTTCATCCCTTGAATATAACAATTTAGCAATATAATGACAAATCACAGGACACGTCGATGTTAGCAGATGACTACGTGGCTCTTAAGTCCACCTGCCAAACTTTTCTTACTATGCTATTTACCCTTATAGTCTTTTATTCGGGGTACGTTTCAAGTACTATTGACTTTTTTGAATGTTTGATTAATACCAGGGGTTATTTGTATCTGTTATGCTGTATTATTCGAGGCTTCTATTTTTTATTCTACAATCACTATGTCCCTGAGAACTAAATTCCACTGACTGAAGCTTAAAGCTTAGGCTCTACAGCATGTTGAATGGTTAAGCACTGGTCAATATGAATTTTACAGAGGCTAGTAGGAGGCATAAGAACACATGCCAGAGCCTTATTAGCGTGCAAGAAGCATTTTCAGGGAGTACTACGAGGAAACGAAGTTGATTTTTTTTAGTGCTTTACCAGTTACACAGCCAATATTTCCTATTTCAAGTAACTACATGTACCAGAACATTTTACAGCCCAACACTAACTAGACTTCAATTTATACTTTATTAGGTGCTAAATGTAGCAAGAACACTGATTGCACATACTTTTGAGAATCCAACTACAAGGATTTCAGGATTTTTTCTATGTAAGTATATTTTTATTGATTACTAACTTTAACAGACCAATCAGGAAGACGACAAAATTCACTAAACTTAGTACTATAGTGTAGGTGATTGCATGAAAAGTAGAAATTATAACAACCACAAGATTTAGCTTTTTTTGCTTTTGTGACTAATCGTGACGCTGAGGATGGCCAAAAATCTTAAGGACTGGATGTATTTTACCACTACAGACGCCTACGTAGAAACACTAGAGTACTGTTAGCTTTCAAAATTGAGGTTATACTGTACTGTTTCTTAAATATTTTGTATTTGGCACGCTTAACAAGTTACACTTATATCCATTTCAGGACAAATATTGCTAAAACTCTCAAATTTACTGTGTACAAGTTGATATTTCTGCTATCAGAGGAATTAACAACCCTATTTTACAAACAAATGGTATTGTTTACACTTTATTTACTTCAATCTGAGACTAATATTTTACAGTAATTGATTCATTCAGCTCTAGTCAATACTTTACTGCATCAGAAAGTTTGTTATTAATCTAATAAGTATGCTATTTTGTGCTATTCTAACGCAAAACGTTGTTTAATTCACTGGTTATAATGCAAACTTTTGCACAAATTCGATATATTCACTACCTTCAAACCAAACAATTGTACTTACTTAGCGCATTTCATTTATATTTCTTGTAATTAACTTATGTTTCTTATAATTAACAAACTAAACTAATTACTTTGGCATGTTAAAAGCATTATTTTTTTACTATTTCCTATTCTATCAGGTTCTATATTGCTGTTTTTATCAATTATGTAAGACCACACTCTGGTAAATACACATATATTCTCTTTTATACACATACACGCACGCTACACACACACACACACACACACACACACACACATTTACACACTTATACGAACATACATCTGACGTTTTTCAATATTTTGCTATGAAGTTTGCATCTATGCTATTCAAACAAGGGCAGGCAATGTAGTATTTATGAGTATTAGTAATCCCAAAGTGCTGTTTTTTTTTGTTTTTTTTTTTTGGTGTCCAAGTTCAGATGAGAGTCTGCTATGTGCCTTTTGCAGGGGATTGCATGTGAAGTGTATGCATATTGAGCATTATTGAGTGTGTATGCTTCCAAGTTTTGCTGTTATTTTCCTATAATTCTGCGAGACTGTAGAGAGTTTTCTCTTTTCAAGCAGTTTTCACACAATATCACAAAAGACCATGCAAAATATTCTACAACAATCTGCTTCATAACAAAAAACTGATAAGTTCCCAAAAAGTATCCAATCAATGAAAGAAAACTGCTTGAAAAGAGAGAACTCTCTACAGTCTTGCAGAATTATAGGAAAATAACAGCAAAACTTGGAAGCATACACACTCAATAATGCTCAATATGCATACACTTCACATGCAATCCCCTGCAAAAGGCACATAGCAGACTCCCATCTGAACTTGGACACCAAAAAAAAACAAAAAAAAACAGCACTTTGGGATTACTAATACTCATAAATACTACATTGCCTGCCCTTGTTTGAATAGCATGGATGCAAACTTCATAGCAAAATATTGAAAAACGTCAGATGTATGTTCGTATAAGTGTGTAAATGTGTGTGTGTGTGTGTGTGTGTGTGTGTGTGTGTAGCGTGCGTGTATGTGTATAAAAGAGAATATATGTGTATTTACCAGAGTGTGGTCTTACATAATTGATAAAAACAGCAATATAGAACCTGATAGAATAGGAAATAGTAAAAAAATAATGCTTTTAACATGCCAAAGTAATTAGTTTAGTTTGTTAATTATAAGAAACATAAGTTAATTACAAGAAATATAAATGAAATGCGCTAAGTAAGTACAATTGTTTGGTTTGAAGGTAGTGAATATATCGAATTTGTGCAAAAGTTTGCATTATAACCAGTGAATTAAACAACGTTTTGCGTTAGAATAGCACAAAATAGCATACTTATTAGATTAATAACAAACTTTCTGATGCAGTAAAGTATTGACTAGAGCTGAATGAATCAATTACTGTAAAATATTAGTCTCAGATTGAAGTAAATAAAGTGTAAACAATACCATTTGTTTGTAAAATAGGGTTGTTAATTCCTCTGATAGCAGAAATATCAACTTGTACACAGTAAATTTGAGAGTTTTAGCAATATTTGTCCTGAAATGGATATAAGTGTAACTTGTTAAGCGTGCCAAATACAAAATATTTAAGAAACAGTACAGTATAACCTCAATTTTGAAAGCTAACAGTACTCTAGTGTTTCTACGTAGGCGTCTGTAGTGGTAAAATACATCCAGTCCTTAAGATTTTTGGCCATCCTCAGCGTCACGATTAGTCACAAAAGCAAAAAAAGCTAAATCTTGTGGTTGTTATAATTTCTACTTTTCATGCAATCACCTACACTATAGTACTAAGTTTAGTGAATTTTGTCGTCTTCCTGATTGGTCTGTTAAAGTTAGTAATCAATAAAAATATACTTACATAGAAAAAATCCTGAAATCCTTGTAGTTGGATTCTCAAAAGTATGTGCAATCAGTGTTCTTGCTACATTTAGCACCTAATAAAGTATAAATTGAAGTCTAGTTAGTGTTGGGCTGTAAAATGTTCTGGTACATGTAGTTACTTGAAATAGGAAATATTGGCTGTGTAACTGGTAAAGCACTAAAAAAAATCAACTTCGTTTCCTCGTAGTACTCCCTGAAAATGCTTCTTGCACGCTAATAAGGCTCTGGCATGTGTTCTTATGCCTCCTACTAGCCTCTGTAAAATTCATATTGACCAGTGCTTAACCATTCAACATGCTGTAGAGCCTAAGCTTTAAGCTTCAGTCAGTGGAATTTAGTTCTCAGGGACATAGTGATTGTAGAATAAAAAATAGAAGCCTCGAATAATACAGCATAACAGATACAAATAACCCCTGGTATTAATCAAACATTCAAAAAAGTCAATAGTACTTGAAACGTACCCCGAATAAAAGACTATAAGGGTAAATAGCATAGTAAGAAAAGTTTGGCAGGTGGACTTAAGAGCCACGTAGTCATCTGCTAACATCGACGTGTCCTGTGATTTGTCATTATATTGCTAAATTGTTATATTCAAGGGATGAAAGAAACAATATTAATAAACATTCAGTTATAGTACTCTTGGTAAAGGGGTTTCAGTGCCTAGAGACATAATAATTTAAGTTACAGTAAAAGTTTGGCCTCTTATAAGTGCAAAAAAGTACAAATATTAAACAATTCATACAGTTTATCTAGAAAGCAAAAGCAAAAATACAATAACTGCGCAACATACTTAAAAATTAAGCAAGCCGTGATATTCTACTGGCCCATAATAAGTCTAAAATATACTCAAAAATACTCTGACATAAGGTTGACGGTTATCTGAGATCGAAATTTTCAAGCTTTCTCTCATGCATAAAGTGGCTCTAGGAATCACTAAGCCTCAATAAAATGGAAACATGCAGTAAAAGCACTTGGAGAGTTGTGGTGATCACATCATATGAAAAACATGCAAGAACAAGAATATATGGAACCCTACTCATATATTTAGGAAACTTTACCTACCCTAGCAGTAAGAAAATACCGAGGAAACTCTAAAATAAACAAACTTTCCTACGAAGCAAACCAAAAATAGCGTAGTGGAAGTCAATAAACCCTAACAACAACAACAAGATTCAACAACTACATCAAAACAAAAACAACAACAATAATAATAATACTAATAATAATAGTAATAATAAAGTTTGTGGGTACAGTTTTACTTAAAAATACTTCTTCCTTAGTGATTAGAGATTTTTTTTAAATAAAGAACAAAACTCAAAGTTAAGAATTAAAAAATATAAGATACAAAAGGCAATAAATAAAAAAATTAATAAAAGAAGTTGAAAAAATTATCTTTGCGAGTCTAAACTGCAATAAACACTCCTGCCAGAATAGATGAAATTGTGATATTAGAGTAAAAAATGGAAATAAACTTTTAAAATAACAAGTTAAATGTCTTTGTGAGTCCAAAATTTAATAAAAAATGTTGCCTGAATAGAAGAAATTGTGATATTAGAGTAAAAAATAAACCTAAATTTCAGCTAAAGTTGAAGAAACACAGTTTGTGTGTCTAAATTGCCATGCAAACTCTTGCTTGAATCGTTCAACTAGCGTTTTTCTGAGTAAAAATACACAAAAAATGCGAAATATTGGCCCTAACAGTAAAAACAACTGGTCAGTTTTACGTGAATCCTGATGTTTATAAGTCAATAATCAAAGGGTCCGTGGTTCGCAACCTAGAAATAAGGGCAAATAGTGGATCGCATCCACTTTAACCTGTAGATACTGGAACTGATTGTTCCTAGTTCAGCCAAATTCCTTACGCCTTAGGTCAAATAGTCTTTGCAATGTTACAAAAGGCGGAAGAAAAAAGAACGCGTAAATTACTTCCACAAAATAAAATTGGGAACCTCAAAGAAAATCAATACACGCGTGTAAAAAATTGATCGCACCTGCCTACCGTTCAACTCCGGAAAAAGACCGATGGGGGACATAACAATAGAGTCGTTTCTCCCCTCACGCGTCAATGAACGCTCGCGGTTTGGGGTGACGATGAATGCAAGCTCGTAACAGGTTCTTGCTGTAAGCGTATTCTTCCCTTTTTTAAGAGCAATTATTATTAATAACATGCATTCTGCCCGTATACTTCGTTTTCATATAGGCTACATCGTTCAATTTCTTCACCTTTAAAGCGAACATAGGCTAACGCCATATATTGTGTTATAATATCTTCTACCTCCGATCGCATCGGCACCGGTTGAATTCGGGTAAATCCAGATCCTTAATTATAGCTAATATAATCCACCACCGTCACCACATGACGTCATCGACGCCTGGAAACCTTGTCTGACGCCATCAAATGGCTTGTACATAAATTGGAAAAACCATTAACTTCAAGTACCCCGACTGTATAAATCATCCGTGACTCATATCCGGATGAAACACATATATAAAGTACAACAATAATGTTAGAATAGTCCGAAAACGAACTCCATAATAGTGTCTTTTGTACATTAATGGAAAAACCATTAACTTCAAGTACCCCGACTGTATAAATCATTCGTGACTCATATCCGGCTGAAACATATATATAAAGTACAACAATAGTGTTAGAATAGTCCGAAAACGAACTCCATAATAGTGTCTTTTGTACATTAATGGAAAAACCATTATTTCCAAACTCCAACATCTGTATAAATTATCTGTGACTCATATCCGGCAGAAACGCATATATAAAATACAACAATAGGGTTAGGTTAGGGTAAAAACGGAATACACAATAGTATCTTTTGTGCACTAATGGAAAACCATTAATTTGAGACTCACACGTGTGCATGAGTCATCGATGACTCATCTCCTCCTCCACCCCCGACACGTGGCGCTTGATTAATTAACAATAGCGTCACCCCTCGATAAGGAATTAAAAAAACATTAATCATAATTAAAAATGACAGAAAATCGATGAAAAACGACGCGAAGTATTTTCAATTCTACTCAAATGAACAACGAGTGTAAAAATCACGTGACCGAGTCAGCTTCCATCTGCACTGCGAGCTATGGACTTGCATACTCCTGTGCTTGGTGCTTTCGAACTGTACTAGGTGACGTCACTTCCGCCTAAACCTTGCTTCAAGTATGTACTTCGTACCTTTCGGACAGAGCCTAAGAAGTTGCTGTGCACTCAGTGTTTTGTCCTGACACCACAGCATCTGTGCAGACAGAAGTAGGCTATGTATTATGTGAAACGAACGCATATGAAAAGAGGGGGTAACAAAGCAACGGAACATTTTCATAAAAGTGAAGCAGTCCAAAAAAAGTGAGTTGATCGTCACATGAAAGTGACTACATAATTTCGTATTTATTGTGTTATTTTCTTTTTCAAATTGCAGAACTTTAGGTTGCCATTCTTTTACCCAACCCACAATTCAGCTGTTGTCACCTATACGACGTATTTGACATTTGATGAATTAATGAATTTTGAACCTCAATTTGTTGTAGATCCCGCGTTTGATAACCGGTGGGCAGGAATATATGGTAACTTCAAACTGAAGGATTTTTTTTTAGAGAGAGTGAGCAACACTTTAGGTGGACAATACACTCTCCGTGGAAAAATTCCTTGTCTTGCTTTCCTCTCCATGGAAAACATTCTTCAGTCATCCATATATGTCATTTGCCTCCCTTGAACAAGCTGTTCTTTTCTAATTTCCAAATGTCGTTGTTGTGCTAAAACCAGGCAAAAATGAAGCAAGTCACTAGTATTCTTGAATTTCATTGGCATATTATCATAGACGCCTACTAAAAGTTGGTTGATATTTGATTTAAGCCCCTATCACACGGAACTGGATTTCTAGTTGGAATGCTCTAGTTGACGCTGGACTGGCTACCCATTTGCTAGTTTTCGCCTCACACGGTACTTGTTATAGAGTGCCACACACGTAAATTTGCCGTTGCGTAGAAACGAATTTTCGTTTCGTCTCCCTCTCTCTTAGCATCACGTGTTCTACCCTGCTCGAAAACCTTCGCTATTGTTGCCATATTGTCATTCCATTCCTGGACACACTCGCGCAAACATCATTGAAAACAATGGACATTTCCACTTTGACATGAAAAACGTTTTAAATCCATTCATTTTACAGATAATGACACAAACATGAGATGTGCAAAATATCTCGGCGATATTTGTTTCGATTCTCGAGAAACACGCCTTCAAACACCGCTGAAATTCACCTACTACGTCACGGATTTGAAAACGTCCTCTCCACAGACAGGAGGTCCTCTGACGTCATCACTTAGAAATGCGTGAAGGCGGAGCTTCTGCTCGTCCCGACAACTTAGCATGAGCCGCGGAAGCGACAGAAAATTCACTTGTTACTGTGTAAAACAAGTACCTTACAACTTCCAGTGCAAAAATCTGTGCTCCATGTCTTGGAGATGAATTATGCCCTTGCAGTATAGTAGTATTTACTATAATTCAGCCACTCGGTAGAGGGTTTTCCCTTTAGTGTGACAAAGCAAACCTTGTAACAGTCAATGGCTGAACACGTGAACAGCCTTGCTCACTGCGAATACATGGTTAGTTCTGACTGGCAAGAACTTAATATTATAGGAATGCCTTTTCTGGAATTACAGTTATTTTCGTCATAATATTTTCTTCACAAATTTTAAGATAATACTTATAGAACACTCTGGTTTACACGCCAATTTCTGCAAAATAAGAGGTGATACGGTATAAAAAGGTACGGTGAGTTTTTCAATTTCCTGCAGTAAATGACAGTTTTCTTCAGTTAATATATATATATTGCAAATTTTTGTATTTAGCCTACTTTTACGTCGCTTTTCCGTTCACTTTATTTAACCGCAACGATGAGAACGCATGGTTAATTTATTATAATTTATTTATTAATTATCATCTCTAACATCACATTTCTTCCGATTTTTGGCTAATCGCTACAATGAAGATGAATAACTACAAGCTGTATTCGAAGTCGGGGTGCAGAAGTACACCCCCCCCACACACACACTACCACCAACTGCACAATCTAATTATCACCCAACTTGCCATGATAAGAGACGAACTTTTTCTTCTGTCCCATCTCATTTCGAAAACATTCACTTGTCTCATCTCCTTTTATGAGACGAGACGGAACATTCCTCGTCTCGTGAGCAACACTAACACTAACATTAACAATAGAAACATCCCCCTAGCTGTCCCCAAAGTCTCGAGCAAACATCCTCCCATGTAACAATTTCCAGTTCAATGAAATGTCACTCACAAGGAAACAGTCATGCCCAGGTCGAGAGTCAAACCTGAAACATGCGACTCCCTCAGATAAATCATGAATTTTGTGTATAATAATTACAACGCCAGTTCATTCCTGGTAATTCTGAATCTGCAGTTTGGTTTGCATATATAAGCAGGATAATATTTAGTTTATGAGGGCTGTACCGTCGAAACGAGGAGTCAAAAATAATAATAATAATAATAATAAATATTAAGTAAGGTTTTCTTTGTATTTATAATGATAAGCCTCTGCATACGTTGTTAATTCTATATTTTTCTAGACTTGAGACGAGAACGAGAATTGCCCTCCCAAACCGAGACGGATGTTTATAAATTGAGACGAGACTGTCAATGAGACATTTACAAATAAACACGAGACAGACATTTACAACTCTCAACGAGAACGAGACCAAGGCTCGTTAGTGGTGAAGTTGTGAACCAACCAATTAATGCGTTCGGGGTAACGAGATGAGGCGGCTTTTTTCGCAGTACAAAATTCAAAATAATTATATCGTACCATTTCAGTATGGAATATTGTTATACACATGGGCGTATATATAGTTCACGGGGGGGGGGAGAGATGGATCAACTTTTGGTATGATTAGGGTTGCTTTATTTCGTAAGTGAAAATCCAAGACACTGCTGGCCGGAAGCTTGTTGGGGAGCATGGGGGGAGGGGATGTTGGACCGACAAAGTTGTGTGTTTGTAGTCATGAAGTATTGATACTTTTCTGTTCATCTTGTGTCACTACATTTTTAAGAACCAAATTTCTTTAATATGATTCGAGGGGGAAAAAATAACTGATTTGACAGTCTCAATGCAGTTTCTTATCGCAGAAATTCCGAAACTATCAGGAAATTGCAGATATTGGTCTGCAGTCCCATCTGGTGTGTGGAATTACGAAATTTCCTTCCCATCCGTATCCCGTCCTATACATCTCTAATTTAAGAGAATGAAATAAGTCCGAAGGAATTTTTCATGAACAAGCGGATAGAACAAGGAAACTGGTAATTTTAGTGAACCAAAAAAAGAGGGGGGGGGGTCGGACCCGTTGAATCCCCCTTAAATACGCCCATGGTTATACACATTATTTCCTTGTAATAATTATACATAAACTAAGTATAGATATGTACTGTGCAACTAATGTAATCTTCTCAGTGTATTTTCTCTTATCTGCACAAAAATATTTGATCATAATTTGCGCAACAGAAATGGAACACAAACTGAAATTGCTTTATGGAAAAGAAAGTTAAATAGGCGTTATAAATAAAGTGAAGAATGTGAAAATTCCTATTTTGCACTACGTAGGTTACGGTAAATATCGATAAATATAAGTTTAAAAAATATTTTTGAGTGTCTGGTCAGCAACCAATTTTATAAGCAATATTTTTCGCATGGCCTGAGAACACACACGCAGCTGAACCCTTTCATTTATCTTGCACGTGAGCAGCACGGATATTTCATAGAAGAATGATCATTACATAGCATAGCTTTCCTTTATCCTATCGCACCTTCTTCCATTATTTAAATCGGTACAGATTTGTAAAACTGCTGCACGTGTTCGCTCACCGTGGGCTACCCATCCGGAACTGGACGCTCGAAGCAGACGACAAACGAGCTCTCCCTAAGGAGTGACGTAGTAACATGGCGGCGGCGTGTTTTCAGCGCAACGCTAGCCTCCCAACTTTGGAAGTCTCGTTTCTGCCTTAAACTGGACGCAGAGAAACGCGAGAACTTGCAGGGGTCATTTTTCCAGGGTGTAGTTTTTAAAATTGTTGTAAAAAAAATTGAGTGGAAATGTCCATTGAATAGCGCTCCAGCTGGCGGTTCCCACCCTTCGGCAGGGACGGTAATGTGGCAATATAGCACGGCGTAGTGGTTGCTTGTTTTATGCAGTGCATGTTCATTGGCTAGCTAGTAACTAGTGTTGCCAACTGTAATAATGAAGCACTATTTCTGTTACGGAAGGGGAAAGGCAGGTAAAGTGGCAGTGAGTTTTGTTGGATTGGAAGCACCATATTTTTATTTTATACTAAGTATTTGACCTTTTTGACGTTGTGTGCGTGTATTGCGTGTGTGTATGTAAAAGTGTGTGTTTGCTAATGAACGTTAAATTCCATAATGCCTCCAGTTCTGTCGAAGTTGAAATAAAAAACCTTGCATAGCCAAGCTCGGGAAATTCTAAGCAATTCAACTCTGGCTCCGGCAGGTGTTCTTGTAGAAATTGCATAGAGGAGGCTGTCATTTTTGCTGCTTAATCCGATACATATTGTTTTCTGTGTTAAAATTGCCATGCTTTGATGGGTGACCAAGTTCATAGCAGGGCCGGCGGAAGGGGAGGGCGAACCGAGCGGCAAAATTTGAAGAGAAGAAAAAAATAAGCCTATTGAAAACTGTGATCGAGCGAGATATTCTTTTGCGCTGAATAGTATTGAAATAGCATAAGAAGTCTCATTATTTATTTTATATTTTGATGTTTTAGTTAGGAATATATTGATTTTCAATTTTCCGTTGCTGCGTAATGACCGGGGGGGGGGGGGTTCGAAATAGAGCGGCATCTGCCGTCACCTCCCAGGGAGGCAAAATGACTAGCGCCGGCCCTGGTTCATAACAAAAGAAAAAGCCGCGCAGCTTATCGTCTAGTGGCAGTATATGTACTTGTTATTGTTGTCGAAGCCGGCATCCTTTGTAAATGTACAACAAAGGCAACCGACTGTCGCAGATCTCAGAGAGGAAATAATAATACTGTTTGAGGAGGAGTGTTATGGTGCAATTGTAGCGGTTTAACACGTTGGCATGTTATTATCTGCCGTTGCAGTTCCATACCAGTGTATACGGGTTTTGGGAGTGAAAAGTTAGAACGCCACCAGTGCATAATGCAATGAAAAATAATATATATTTTTTTTTATTTTGTTTGAGATCACTCAAATAAGGAATCGTACGAAGAAGTCTTCTTTGCAGCATTTTTGGTAATTTTACTTATGTGTTAGTTCATATTTTGCGAATTTTTAGTCCATATGTATGTATCTACATACAAAGCCACTTGTTAGTACATATTAATCCTAGTCCTGGTATAATGCATGACGTTTAAAACTCAACGTTAGATAGACTTGAATTCTCTAATTTTATTGTTGTACGTAACAGCTGTGCATCGGCGCACTGCAGCGATTTTTCTATCTGCTCCATTAGCAACACTGCTTCTTTAGTTGTTTCGCGCATCGCACGGCAGAAATAACTGCGCTGGACTCTACCGTACTTGTCGATAGTCTTTATTTCCCATAATGGCGGCCGCGCGAGATGTAAACAACGTATCACTTCACACTTTTAAAATACGATAACTATTCAACCGAGAGGAATATCGCTTTGTATTAAATGGTTTTTAGGTAGAGAAGAATGGCACTGATAAAATACATACTTTACAACGTTTAGTATACACGTATGGAAGAATATTTTAGCTTTTTCAATTGTAAACATGCCTTTCGTGCTGTATGCACTCGGAAACCACAGACAAGAAAGGCTACTTTGCAAACTCACAGATTATCTTCACATGGCCAAACTTTGCTCTGATTCGTTCCACAGAATCTAGTCGAAGAAGTTAGTAGCAATTAGAACATGTCCTATTCCTCAAAACTAGTCAAGCAGTCAGCCAGGCGGCCATGATTTCTACCTGGAAAGTCAGTTCATAGCCAACCAGGGCATTCCAACTAGAAATCCAGTTCCGTGTGATAGGGGCTTTAGGGACTAAAACATGCATGCATATTTCAGGTTTTCTTCATTTTCAACGTCGCACCCCCTAAATTTCATTTTGCACCCCCTCAGCACCCCTAGATGATTAATCCTGTCACCGCCGCTGATAAAGGGCTTCCTTAATAAGTTCTGCAGAGAGGCCCAAAGCTGGTGCTACATATTAATCGTCTATTAACATTATCGACTTGTAAATATCAAGTAAATACAGTCCCTATTTATGTTAAACTTTATCTTTGTATTCCTTGACAGTCCGAAAAGGTCATTATCGAAATATTGTTGTTTGATGCTGCTCGAACGTTTTTTGTTTGTTGGAGTTTCAAGATATCATCCCTTTCCTGTTAAGTATCGCTTTTTTTTTGGGGTGGGGGCAAGTGCGCCTGTGTACCCTGCTATATCTGCCAACGCGACACAGTATATTAAAAATTTGCCCCCTCTAGGATTTACTTCGCCCCCCCCCCTCCCTACTAAGAATTCCTGGCTACGGGCCTGCTCTCATCAAAGATCGACAGTGACCATTCTAAGAGAGCTATAGCTTACTAGCTTACAAGGTTCCCAAATACATCTACAAAAGTGGAAAATTCTTAGAAAAAGAGCGCAAAATGGGTGGGAAATGAAATATTTGATATGCAAAAATATTTTAAATAATGAAACTTACCATAGTACGAGAGGAGGAGAGATTTTTTTCTTGGTTTTCTCGTTATTCATTTTTTTCTGACAGACTTGCATAGAATTTATTCTTATGGCTTATATCACAGATAGACAGTGGTAATTGGTTGCTGATTTTCTGCAATGGTAAATGCCTACTGCATCCAAACCCAAATTCGCGAATGAACATATCAACGCCTACAGAAATATGTAAACATAAATCTTATTCATCTTTAATTATTTCGATTTTCATTTCAAAGTTATGTCAAAACAAAATTGCACAATATATGTATGGCATATTTGAAGGGAATGTCAGGCTTGAGAGGGCCTAAAGTGCTTTCGCCCTGAAATATATATTATATTGTCTGTACCAGGGTTGGAATTTTTGGCCGGGTTTTTCCATTTCTTTTTTCAGATAAAATCCAATAAAACCCGGCCAGAACTGGGTTTTATTGGTTTTTTCAGGTTATGTTTATAAATACATATACTTTAAAAATGAAGTACATTTTTCCCTGATAGTAATATATTGGAACAATCAATTTGTATTGTTTTAATTCACTGAATAAAAATATATTTAATATTTTCTTATTTTCTGTTAACATTGTTAAGAATTGACAATCAAGGTCTCAAACCTTGAAATGATTAAACTAAAAACATACATAACCTGTGCCGCAACAGACTATTTAGGGCCCAGGCACGACGAACCCCCATTCGTCATTGTAGGTTTTCATAACCAGGTTATGCTACTCATTCGTAGCTCCCCAATTTAATCATGATGGTGAGTGTTCACCAGTCTCATATGCAGGCCGAAATCTCATGAGAAAAGCTGTTACGTTTCCTCAAGGAGATTCAAGCCTGCACACATCCCATAGCCGGAGCCCAAAGCATGACATCACAGCCACAGTGCGGGACAAAGAATTAAATTATCTACAATACTATGTTCTGAAAAAATTGACCAACAGTTTAATTCTACTCTTGCTGGATGGCGTAATAGATTATATATCTATGATCAGTTTCCAGGGTTGCGCATTGCAATACTATAATAATACTTGATAGCTGTGGTTGTTTAGTCAACCTCTGTGGTGGAGTGGTTAGCACAGCATCTGCAATGCCAGGGGTCCTAGGTTTGAATCCTGGTTCAGACGTGGATGTTTGTGTTTGTCCCAATGATAATACAGAGAGCCTGTCCCCATGGTGGAATGGTAAACACTTCGTACTACGATGGCAGGGGTCTCGGGTTCGAATCCTGGCCTGAGCATGGATGTTTCCGAGTGTTTATTCATCAATTTCATCATATCATCACTCATCCCCATCTTCGCAAATTAGCCAAAAGTGGCACAAGAAACAAAGTAAAATAAAGCAAATCAATCAATCAATAGACAATACACAAAAAATTTATAAGTGTGAAAATTGAGAAAATAGAGAGAGAAGAGGGATACTACTGCTTAGGTGTATTACTTTTATTCCAAATGTAAAAAAAGTAGACAGGCTTGCTGACTGTCATGCAGAACAGCTGGGTTCGAATCTTGGGGTGGGTGATCTAAGGTCGGATTTTTCCGGTCTTGTCCCTGCACAAAGCAGCTCTGGAACTCATGCATCCTCAAATCAATGTGTCCTGGGGGGTAAAGGCAGCCAGAGTTTGGTTGTGATCACATCACCTCCAAAATCGCCGAGATCAAGTATATGTCGGGCCCTACTCTCATATCCCCTGAATGTGCCTTCAGGGCACGGTGATATATGCACGGGAAACTTTACCTTTACCTACTATACAACATATGGTAGCTGCACACACACACTTTTAATTCTGCTTCAATACAGTTTGTTCACAGTTGTGTTTTCTCATAATTTTTGTAGATGTTTCAAGTTTAATCAACTATGCCAAAATTATAAGGCTGACATATTTGACTGTCTTGACTGATTTCATCCAAATTGAATACCATATACATCCTCCAAAATATCTGGATGCTATGAAACTAACAGTTCCCATGGTCAAAACATTAGTGACCCCCATTTGGATATATGCACTAGATTGTTTAAAAAAATATTTGTCAAGCCATAGCCTAAGAAATGCCCTAAAATATTTAAGTCTCCATTATTTATATCCAAAAATGTAGTTTAGGCAGATATTTGAAAGTGGCATCAGAATTTGCAGCTACATCAGAATATGAAAAATCAATTTTCCATCCACCATCTTAAAATGCTTTCAACAAATGCAAATGTAAAATAAAATCATTCCCTGGGTGTATCTATTTGCGACATGAATTTCAGCTTAAAAACTCTAAATTTGCTACAGATATCGTGGTCTCAAGACTAGTGATTTCCCCCACCCTTCCTAAACCACACACTATATTACAGAGTAATGCTCAAGTAATGACCTAACATAGCTGAGACTTGGTTTTCTTAATCTACTTACAAAAATCAAACCTCAAATATTTGCATAACTTAAAGCTCTCGCAAGGCATGTTAAATCAGTCTGTCGTCTACCATCTTTAAACATGGTGACAATTTTTTCTCAAATACAATATGACACCAACCCTTTAAGTTGTCTTGTAACTCTAAAAATTGCAACTCAAAAGTTTTACATTTATGGCAAAATGTATGTTTGCGATTTTACCACCACTCCCCTCCTATCTAACTAACTCTCTAGCCTTCTTGAACACGAAGGTTCATGGCTGCAGCAACACAGGCCTTCCATCTGTCCCTATCCTAAGCAAGATTTTCCATCCCTGCTAATTTACTTTAGGTCCACCTCAACATTATCCTTCCATCTTCCTACTGCATATGCTAACAGCTGAGTCACACCATTTAATTTTAGTCCTTCTAAACTATGAAATATAATTTTAAAAGTTTTACTCCAAAATTGCGGACCGACGAATCATCTACAATTGGGGAAAAAGAGAGCATGGTATAGAGCATGCATGCAACATGAGGAAAATGAGTTTTTCATTCTCCATCTTGAAACACATTGTTCAATTTCACTCACATGTAATACCATTGCAGTCTGTCAAGTTTTCTAGTTACAGAAACATGTTATGATGGTCACTAAATAGATGACTTGTCTATCTTTGCCCATTCACCCAAGCATGCTCCTCCTAAATCGTGCATTATGTTTTGATAATTTTATTGTGAATTTACAGTGCAAGTGATGTCACAATGCTCCTGAAAATTTTATGCACAAAGCTCGGAATTGTAGTCTCTAAAAAGGTTTGAAAATGTCAAAAATGGTCAAAATATGAAAGTATACGTATGCATTGTATTTACCACACACCCTATTAGGGGACACTGTCTCAGTGCAAGGCATTGGAAAGAAAACAGAACACTGGCACACATACTAAATTTTGAGAAATGAAATGAATCATTTGAAAAGTGTTTGGTTTAATTATAGCACAGTTAACTTTATTCTACTTTCACATTTCAATAAAATATGCTCAATTCTCCTTTGTAATGTTTTATACATGGAAAAATTTATTGTAAAAGTTGATCATCACAGGTGAAACTATGTGGCTTTCCCACACGCGAAAGTGACTGATATCTAAAGTGCTACCACATTTCAAAATTATAAGCTTTGTTCGTTCAATATTTTATCCAAATATTTCAGACCCTTTTAATTTATTTCTTGTTTCTTGGATATATGTTCGCATTATTTCTGTTAAAAGTCAATGTCTAACATGATTTAAGAAAAATATCCTGAAAAAACCCACTGTGACTGGTATCACATTAATTATTTTGAGTATTATAAGCTTGGCTAAGCCTTTATTTTACAAGTTTTCTCAAACTGTTGACAATTCTAGAACCTCTCAATTATTTAAAACAATAATTTACAACATTTTCTGAAAAAACCCACATTTTGAGTGTTTTTTATGGGTTTTTGAAGGTTTTTTTAAAAAAAAAACCTGTGTGGGGAAAACTGGGCTAGGCCCACCCAGGCCAACCCTGGTCTGTACCACTTCTTGATTAGGGGTTCTCACTTACGAATGTATTTTACTTAGGCTATATTTTGGATGTCAATATTTCTAAGGCATAAATGTCATGCATGGAGACAGTGTTTGTGTTGTTCTTGTTTTGATGAGGATAAATGATGTTTAGATGAAATTGATGGAGTGACGTTCACAAAAAGACACCCAGACCAGAACTTACCTTTGAATCTTCGGTGATGAGATCATCGGCCGATGATGCACGATACAAGAACTTTTCTCTTTAAATTGACCATCTCGAAATAATTTTCTAAATACGCCACTGATGTATATTATGATAATAAATGTTTTTAAATTAGTAAGCATTACTTTTAGGGATGGTACCGAGACGAGACCGAGACTAGACCCTTCGAGAAAACACCGAAACTCGTCTTCTTCTAGACTCTGATGATTTTTCACACAAACAAAAATTGCTATTACTTGACTTATTTGGATGTACCAATTTGGTGGTTAAGTAATTATTTACCGGTAGGTCATGATATATTTTAATTAGCATAATTGCAATGTTGGCAGCCGTGACTTTGTGAAGCGTAGGTTCATACATTGAGAATAAAATTCACCCTTTTCGACGGTTCATAGCATTGAAACGTGATGTCAAATAAAAATGTGAAAGTTTGTGCATGGATTGATTGATTTGACGTTTCTTAAGTCCACTTTGTGCACAGTAAGGCTAATCGAAACTGGACCTACAGTATAAAGTGTGCCTCCACTGGGTTTCCTTGATTACAAGGCGACGACGGTAAAGCCTGAAAGTTTGTGCGTGACACGCTGTATATGCTGCCTATGCTACAGTACACATTCCCAGACTCGATGAGATGAAATTTGTCCTTCAATATCGAGACGAGAATGACACAGATAGCACGTAAGTTAACTGCAAATGACCACTAGATTTTCTTTTATCCTGCCCAACACTTCACGTTGGATGCATGTTCACTGCAAGTGTGCAAGAAACACAAGTTTGCAGCTTAAGTCCATGTAAGTTTGCTACAGGTGCGCACATGTTAATTTGCTTGCTAATGATATGTCACACTGTAGCAATCATACAGTACAGTTGGTGAAGTTGTCCATCATCATTTTCTCTCAATATGTTTTCCACTACGTGATGATAATGAATCGATGGCCACTCTAGAACAATTTAAAATTCAAGTATAATTCCCGGTTTTCAAGGCGAACTTTCCAAAAATTTAAGGCTACAAGTGGACGTTTTCTCTATTTCAACCTTGCGTATTAATGCCTCTCCCCCCCCCACACACACAAGTATATTAACAATATGATATGATATGATATGATTTATTTCATTCCTTTGACCATTGTACAGTGGTTGTTTTCCACACATGGTATGGAACATGTCAGCACATTACAGTTAATAATTATTTTCAAATAGGTACAAGTATGAAGATATTATACATAACATTTAAAAACATTGATTACATTATAATTGATTCTCCTTGTTTGTGCTGTTAGTTGCAAGGTTTACATTAATTTACATACATATAATAGATAAAATCAATACATACATATACATGTCCTAGGAGTTCATTTAGGATGTGACAATTTGCAATTTATTGTCAGGTACTCTTTAACAGAATAAAAACAATGATCTAATAGGTATTTTTTACATGCTTTTTATATGAGGTAGCTGATTGTATTATTTTTATGTCACTTGGAAGGTTATTGAAACAGTGAACAGCCATGTATTTCGGTCCTTTCTCAAATAATGTGGTGTTGTGTGATGGTATTGTGAGGTTGCTGCCATTCCTTGTATAATATTTATGTGAGGAGTTGTTACATTTGAAGGAATCTAAGTCAGTTTTTACATACATCAGCAGATGTAAAAAAATATAAAGGGTTTGTGTGATTCCATTGTATCCAAAAAGTGTAGTTCAATAATGAAACGGTTGTACCTAATCAGTAGTTTTCAGGAAGTTTTTTGGAACCTACTTCAGGATTTTTCGAGACTAATTTAAGATTTTTAGAACCTATTTTAGGATCTTTAGAGCCAATTTTAGAAACCTAAGAGCATACTCTTTAGAACTTAACAGCACTGCATCCAACCTCAGCCATCTTATATAAAGCACATACGTATGTAAAGATGTAATGTTAAATTTGTTGAGTTTCTCTCTGTGTAGAATTTGACAAATGTTTCCATTTGCTGAACGTATTTCTTTTTCTTTCTTACTTTAAGCTATACAATTGAGAGATAAGATTTATTTGAAAGCACAAAGCACTAACTTTTCAATCAATCTATGATAGACATGCTACATGTGAAACGTTTGCAATTATTTTGAAACTTATTTACATATACATCCTTGATTATTACTACCATTCATTCTAAGCAATTCTTATTAATTTCTTTAAAAATAACTTTCATCAATTTGGATAAAAAAATACCTTAATTGTTGTCTTATTCCAACAGAAAGTATTTCGTTAAACAAGGAATGTGATGACTAGAGCTCTGAAGTTGATGATGAAACATCATCTTTTCTGAACCTTCAAAACAATTTTTTTGATTTAATTTGATTTATTTTATTTTACTTCGCGTTTTGTGCCTCTTAGCTAATTTGCGACGATGGAGATGAGTGATGAATGAACATTCATAATCAACCATGCCTGAGCGGGATTCGAAACCGGGACCCTTGGCTACGCAGCGCGATGTGCTAACCACTCAGCCACAGGGTCCAGCCCTTCAAAACAATGCTAAACCTGATATCTTATCAGCTAGAACCAGAAAACATTCTTTTATTTGACATTTTTGGCTATTAGGTAATTTTTCAGTATTTTTTTGCCTTTTTTGTTGCACCTTTCTTCATTTTTAAGGTTTTTTTCCTCCTCCCTTGTTGGTTCGTAAATTTCAAATGCATTCGCTAGCATAACTTACACATTGAAATTTCCTGACATGGTCCTTTAACATGTTTGCAATAATCGAATATACGGTCAATGGAAAATCCCAATTATTATTTTTAAGTGAAATGTTTGGCTGGCAATGCATCAAATAATTAATTGTGGTGAATTTATTTTTCCTACAGCAAACTTAAAATACTTTATGTGAAGCCTACTTTGAGTTTCCTTGCTGGTCTCTGTTATTGCTTTAATCTGTGCTTTTAAAGTAAAATTGTGTGCGCAGAACATCACTGTATTTCAGATGCTGGCAGTCAACTGTATCGTGGAAGGGCCATTGTGAAAGGAGGTGAATGACTTTTACAAAAAGCAGATAAGAAGAAAAAAATGTATTATACTGGAACCACAAGGAAAGAAACCTGCGCAGACCTGCTACTCCTGTGCACCGTACTCCCTCGTGCAGGGGAGGGGGAGAGTGAACCATGCTTCCTTATGGTCCGAGCTGAAGGGAGGAAGGGAAAGCTATGCGGGGACTTTTCGTCCAAGATTTTTTTCCATGTCGCTCTATAGGAGAATTTTCTGTAGAGAAATTTTATTTGGAGGGAAGGCCTCTACTTTGACAGGAAGTGAAAATTTCACGTCGCAGCTCTCAACAGACATGTGTAGAATATGAAGTTTTATTGAAGAACTTCCTCAAATAAAGTCACTGTGGTCATGGTCACTGCAATTGTAGTTTGTGGAAAAACAATTCTCACATGTAGCATAAAAAAAATTAGGTCCTTGAATGTCAATTCCATGTAAGACTACTCTTACAGAAAATAGTACTTTTCTTGAAATTGATGTAAAATATTAAAAATAGAACATTTAAAATTTGCACAAATTTTTTTTTTTTTAAACCTGGGAACCTATTTGAAAAATATTTTTTAAAATATATATATATTAAAACTTTGAATGATTGTAGGCCCATACTAATATTAAATTTCATAATTTTTCAATGCACTTAGATGTATTGTGGAAGCATAGTATCCTGAAGAGGAATTTTTGTGTAAAAATTTCATTTCCTTCTACCTGCGCTTGAGTAGGTTATCAGAATCTCACTGCTGTGAGAACAAACTCTACACTAAATAGATCTTGTATGATGATGTATGCATGTGTCTGATGCTTTTCAGCTACTGAAAATGCTGATTTTTTTCTTTAAAAATAATAAGAGTAATTTTTCTTCATTAAATATTCATGATTACATTGTTATTTTTTCCTTGATACAGTTTCATCTTAGATTGTAGTATCTCCCAACAATGGCATGTGGATTGAAATTAGATTTTTGCTGATATAAATATATGCTAAAGTGCCAAAAGTCATGGGATACCTACCTATACGACGTACGTTTTTAGAAGTGATATCGGGCAGGGCCATGCAGAGGGTGTGCATAGCGATCAGCCAATGGCAGGAGTGCAATGTTGTACAGTTAGGAAACTTCGGCATGCAAGTTAAATGCAGTGTTCTGTATTTTTCTTGCATGCAAGAAGTGATGAGGATGACCTTGCAATTCCTCTACTTTCAAACTTCTTTCAGGTACGAGTTTTTCTTATATGCTGCAGTGATATGATATTGTAATCCTACATAGAAATATTCACAATATTATTTATTTGTACTCAAATAATGTGCATGCATTATACAGCGTGTTTCAAAAAGAATATACGTATTACAAAGTATTATTTTGTCCAAACTATCGATCGCTGTGCCCCGGCTCGGCTATTAGAGAAACGAATACATAGTCTAGTTTTTATAATAGCTGCTAGATGTCAGTTGTGTTCTGTTTTGCTTGGTAACCGTCAGTTGTTTGAAATGGCTACTCCGCAGCAGAAATCATTTTGTGTTCTCGAGTTTGCGAAGTGCAATTCCGTGATTACAGTGCAAAGACGTTTCAGGTTGAGGTACCAAATTGATCCTCCGAATGGGTGGAACATTCGCAGATGGTATCGACAGTTTGTAGATACAGGATGTGTATGTAAAGGAAAGAGTCCTGGCCGCCCTCGTGTTCCCGAAGAAAATGTTGCATGAATTCAAACTGCTTTCCAACGTAGCCCTTCAAAATCAACTCGTCGTCCCAGTCGGGAGTTACAACTTCCTACAACAACAATTTAGCGTGTTTTGAGACGTCGGCTGGTTATGAAGCCGTACAAGGTACAGCTGTTACAAGCTCTGCATCCTGATGACAAACGCAAACGTGTGGCATTTTGTAACGAGATTCTTGATGCTATTGACAATGACAACACTTTCGCAGAACGCATCGTGTTTAGTGATGAAGCTGCGTTTCATGTCAGTGGTGAGGTAAACAAACATAATGTTCGCATTTGGGGCCTACATAACCCACATGCATTCATTGAACATGTACGAGATTCGCCCAAAGTGAATGTGTTTTGCACGATATCCTGATCATCTGTTTACGGCCCATTCTTCTTTGATGGAAACACGGTTAATGGTCAGCAGTATCTCTCTATGTTACAAAACTGGTTGCTTCCGAGGCTGCACGAAGACAACTTCATTTTTCAACAAGATGGGGCACCCCATCACTGGAGTCGCCAAGTGCGTGATTATCTGAATGAAACTCTACCAAACCGTTGGATTGGTCATCAAGGAGCTGGCGACTTAGCATGTATCAGCTGGGCTCCACGGTCACCAGATTTGACACCCTTTGACTTCTTCCTGTGGGGTTTCATTAAAGACAATGAAATCTTCCACAGAATCTGGAAGAGTTGAAGAACTGGATCCGTACTGCCGTAACATCAGTGATGAAGGACATGCTTGCCCGAGTATGGGAGGAATTTGAGTATCGATGTGATATTGTTCGTGTCACTGCTGGAGGACATATTGAACATCTGTAATCTTAACTTGAGAGGTTCGTAAGTATGTGTGTCAAGTTTCATCTTCGTATGTCTTAAAGTTTAATAAATATATGCATGCAAAATACATATATTCTTTTTGAAACACGCTGTATATAAAAAAGCTGAATATTGAACACAGCAAATTCTCTATCAGTTTTGATAGACACCCATAATTGTGTGGCTGTTGTAGGTGCAGGATTGGATCTTTCGATCATATTCCAAATGTGTTCCATGAGGTTCATTTCTGTCAATCTAGGTGGCCAAATAATGCATTGGAATTGTCCAGAATGCTCCTCAAACCAATCTCAAATAATCATGGCATGGTGTATTGCCATCCTGGAAAATCCCATTGTTAGGGTAAATGAAGTCCATGAAGGGTCACCAAGCTGCTGAACATGGCAATTCCAAGCAATGACTGGTTCAATTTGACCAGAGGAGTCCAACCATGCCCCACACCATTATGGAGCCATCACCAGCTTGCAAGTGCCTTGTTGACAAGCCGAACCCTACCACGAACTCGTACCAACTGGAATCGTGACTCATCTTACCAAGCTAAGTTTTTCTAGTCATCTAGGGTAAAATCAATGTGTGCATGAGCCCAAGTGCTTCCGATGGCATGCTGTTAGTAAAGGCACTCTAATCGGTCTTCTGCTGCCATATCCCATCCACGCCAAATTTTGCTGAACTGACCTCACAGACACATCTCTCATACATCCCTCATTGACTGTGATTTCACGCAGTGTCGCTTGTCTGTTAGCATGGGTGATTCTGCTCAGATGTTGCTGGTCACTGCACTGTTCATGGTGGGAGGTAATGTTTGGAATGAGTTACTCTTGGTACACCTTTGACACTGTGGATCTAGGAACGATGAATGTCCCATGCACCCGACTCCAACTATCATTCTGTGTTAAAACTCTGATAAATCTATCTAACCAATTGAAAATTATTTCAAACTAAGGTATCTTGTATTTGATTACGTAAATTTGAGTTTGAAATTAGTATATCATGTAACATTTGTGACTTGTGTTTGTAAGTGTATTTTGAATATATGTATGTGAAATGAAACTCTGCACCTTATATTATGTTTTAAATGTATGTGCCCTTGAATTTTTGGAAAGTTCACATTGAAAACCGGGAATTATACTTGAATTTTATCATGGTCCTAGTATAGCCACCCTGCATAATTATGTTAGAAGACGTATTCCAAGAGTACAACTGCTACACGATGCTAGCGCCACGTGAATAGTTGCATACTGCTATCAAGGGACGTCGTTAGGGGGGGGGGGGCAAGCGGGTGCACTGGCCCCGGGAAACTGTTCTGTATTTGCTGGAAATTTTACTTTGATGACAAATATTGCAAAATAATTCTTCAGTAAATTTTGCTTGCAGTTTGAAACACTTCTTCAATTTTCAGTAGCACGAACCCAAGCAAGGCATTTCTTTCTTACTTCCCTGTTTCTTGCTTGTTGAACACAAACAGATGTATTGGGA
The DNA here is from genome assembly GCF_977018435.1 of Lepisma saccharinum. Taxonomy (NCBI): domain Eukaryota; kingdom Metazoa; phylum Arthropoda; class Insecta; order Zygentoma; family Lepismatidae; genus Lepisma; species Lepisma saccharinum. The sequence goes on from NC_139239.1 coordinate 64,104,086, forward strand.
GGGGATGCAGTTAATGGTTTTGTGGTCCGCCCCGGTCAGGGAAGTCTGAGACCTATTGAAAATGCAATTTTCCTCCCTGCTGCACACCAGATCCAGGATCCCCCCAAAACCCGCACTTTCTCTTCATCTGGCCCTGCACTGGCTCCATGGGCGCCGAAAGGATGACACAAACAGGAAGATTTAGTTACGGGTGGCTAGAACTTTCTGCGTTAATTATTTTATGGTTCAGAAAAGATATCCCCATGCGTTTCAAATTCCAAGAACAGAATTCTATTGCTTGTCCCTTTTTCGGCGGGGGAATGAATGACATAGTGGTTCTTCTCATATGTACTCAACCCTCCTGCTAATGACCTGCCCTGCAAGGAGGGATTGTCTTCCTCTGGAAACAATGGATCAGGATCGACTGATCTACCAAATATCCAGCATATTGGCATTCTATATGTCTGACTACCACACAAAATCCAGGGTTCGACTCCCAGGGTGGTTGATCTCATATATAATGAAGAATAAACCACGTTTCAATTAAGGAAGGGAACTAGGTATGTAGCAATTGTTTTTACAGCAGTCTGCATGCTCTATAAGTATTATGTTACAAAATTTGTATATATTTCTGACTTTCTGTGATTTTTCTTCATTTAGCCTCCACCTGCAAATGTGGAAGCAGCTGCTGCTTAGGTGGATAGGTTGGCTAGACATACAAATTTAATTAATCCCTAGTCATACAGCGAATAATACTTATAATATAATCATGAGTTATGGAGAAGCAAACAACTTATCAAGCATTTTCTGTTTCTATTTGTTGTGCAGTGGTTAACAAGGTGAATTACGATGCCAGAGTTCCTGGGTTCGAATCCTGGACTGGGCGTGTGTGTTCTTTATGATGGTCCTCTCATCAATTTCACATCACTCATTGTCATCTTCATCTTCACGATTAGCCAAAAAGTGTCAGAAAAGCGAAGTAAAATAAACCAAATCAATCATTTATATATTTCTATATTACGCCGCTTTTCTACCTCTTGGGTTAAATGCGGCGATGAGGATGAATGATAAGCCGAAGGAATAGTGATGGAACAGATATGATACAACCATACCTGTCCAATGTCCGAACCTTGGACCTCTGGTTTCATAGCGTGTTATACTCAGTGGAATTCTTAGGAAGAAAAACTGTAAAAGTAGGGTGAAAAGAAGCAAAGTTGGACGATGCATAAAAAGTAATGTTTAGTTCTTCTAAAACCTTCCAATTATCGAGTTCGTGTTTTAAGTCCACTGTATGCACAGTAAGGCTAATCGGGGATCTGAACCACTATGTGCCTCCACCGGGTATCGAACCCGGGACCCCTTGATTGCAAGGTGGCGACGCTGCAACTGCGTCATCGAGGAGGGCGAGAAAAACTTACAATTAGACAGTAAAATTAATATTGAGGGACAAGACCTGCGAAGAGTTCTTTCATTTGGTTGCACGCGGTTATCACATTGAGTCCCATAGTTTCGAGAGCAGAATTTGCTTCCATATCGCTTTCAATTACTTCCCAAATTGTCCTCACGATGTTGGAACAGCACAGAAATTTTGGAACTAATGCAAGCAGGCACATACCCAGGGAAGGGGTTCGGGGGCTGCAGTCCTTTCCCGAAATCCTACAAATATCTGATTTTAATAATGTGTAGTAGTAATTAAATTTACTTCATTAACAGGATTAAACATCTTGTATATGGTAAGTTGCAATATACCAAGAAATTCATCTTCAGCGCATTTACACCTCCCCCCAACCTTTACGTCTTTAGATGGCAGCTGCCGATAAGGGATAAGCCTCTTCCGAAATCCAATTCTGGCTTCCAGCCTGACCACCAGCGATCGAACCTTGAACCTTTCGATTGATTGATTGATTAATTGAACTCGTGTTTTAAGTTCACTTTATGCACAGTAAGGCTAATCGGGACTGGACCTACAGTTTAAAGTGAGATCCGAACAACTATATGCATCCATCGGGAATCAAACCCGGGCAGGTTGTTGAACCTGCCGAACCAAAGATGAGAGCATAATTATTTCAGCGTGTGGGAACTTTGTTTTATCTAGTGCCATCATATATTCAGTTTTCCACACACAAATAACATTAATTTTAAGAAATTAGACGTGTGCATATAATTTCGTATCGTCATCATTTCCCAAGTGAACAATCAGATGGCATAGAAGACTCGGCCCTGCCCTTGAACTAAGATATACCGGATTCGATTCCGGTATGAACTGTATACATCAGATGCCTAGATTGAACTCATTACGCACACATTTCATATTTGCACTGTTGCCAATACTTGTAAACCTGGTTCCAGCACTTTATATCTAAAACCACGGAAAAGGGTTTTATCTACTTCTCAATTTTTTCCAGCAAATTTACAAATCTAAAGACTAATAATATTGTTCTTGGTGTATCAGCCATTAAGCTAATGAGTTCATTCTGCATTTAGTTTCCCGAATAATGGGTGTGTATTTCGCGAGAGTATATCCGTAGACTGTTGGGGGCTACAGAAGAAAATGATGTTCCTTTCCAATTTATTGATTGATTTAGTTGGTCTTTTAAGTCCACTTTATACTCAGTAAGGCTAATCGGGACTGGTTCTACAGTGTAAAGTGGGATCCAAACCACTATGAGCATCCACCGGGTATCAAACCCGGAACCCCTTGATTACAAGGCGATGATGCTACCATGCGCCACCAACGAGGCCCTTGATCCTTTTCTTTCCAAGACTATATATATATATACACACACATACATATATAATGTATGTATACAGCATAGGCCTATATGGTGTATAAATAGTTTGTTAATTTATAATACTTTGATAGAAAAAAATCTTACGTTTGGGCCCCTGCAAACTGATCAACTTAGCTACGTCCCTGCTGCTATCCCATGACTTTTGGCAGTATATTCCAATCACCGAGGATGTCGTGGTTTATACAACAAACCTGCACATATTGTTTTGTTTACAAAACCTGGTGTAGAAAATAATGTTCATAAAAACCTCTCTACATATTTCAGGTTGTGGTTCTCTGTGTTGCATTGCCAGAAACCTCCTGACTGGAAAAGCTGAGACAAAACCCAGCATGGAGTTGGTCCACTACCAGATCCTCCTGCAGTTCCTGAAAGTTATTTTGAAATATGCAAATCACAAGTAAGCCTTTTCTTTTATTCTAAATGACTTTATTTCAAGTCTTTTTAGACATGTTACTACAGTGGACTCTTTTTTTTATTCAATTCCAAGGGAACATGAAAACAATTCTAATTAAGAAAATTAATAAAAATAATAATGAACATTAAGTGGACAATGCCGTAAATATTGCTGTATGGTCCTATAGTGCAAGCAAGAAAAAATTCCTCCCACAAGAGTAATTAAGCTACCAGTAAATGAAAAACATGTTTAAGTAAGTACACTGCATTAAGACACAAGTCTAACAACATTATCTATTTTTATTTTTTCTCTGTAATATTGAGTTAGTCAATGCAAAATGCTTTAACATTGCATCCTAGTAGACTAGTCACCAACTGATTGTAGAAAGAATACTGCAACTTCAAATCATTGGCATCATTATTGAGGAGAGGATTGAGTCTGATTACCAGGGAACACAAACTTTCTCTTTCCCGTGGCTGTCTCTAAATAGCTGCCTTCAATTTATCCAAACGAAATTTTCAAAAATTTGAATTACATACGAAATTTTAACATTTGTTTCAATAGGAATTCCAAGGGTGTGTGAATTGAAGAGTCCACTGTTTTTAGATTAGTGGCCCCGGTGGCTCAGTCGGTGATGCGTCTGACTACCATGCTAAAGGTCCCGGGTTCGATCCCCGGGCCGGTTCAAATCCGGGAATTTTTCTAATGTTGGAAGCGGCCCCGGCGTCCACCCAGCGATGAATAACATGGGTACCCGGGGGAAACCCTGGGGGGTAAAGGCGGTCAGGGGCATGGTGCTGATCACATCACCCCCACTCACGACCGGATCAAGAAAGTGTGGGGCGTTACCCCCACACCCCCTGTACGCCTTCATGGCATGGTGCTAAGCACAGGGGAACACTTTACTTTTACTTTACTGTTTTCAGATTAATTACAGCTATCACTATGCATTATCATTGTACATTATTCCACTGCACATTCGTCGCAGAATTTATGCCAAATATTTTTGCAAAAATAAATGAGGTGCGACCATTATGAGAAGTTTTTTTAGCATGACATGAACTGGGTAAAAAAATACCCACAAAGAAAATTAAGTTCAAATTTTAATTGTTTTGAAGCATTAAATAATAGTACCTTCATTGATTGATTAAGTTTGAACATTTTCATTTCATTATGCGAAGATAATGAGAAAAAAAAACAAGGATGCACACTGGGTAAAAAATACTTATTAAGTTTGAATTTTTAATGTTTTAAAGCATGTAAATAGTAATAGCTAAAAAAGGTAAAGGGCAAATGCTCCCCTGTGCTTAGCACCATGCCATGAATGCTTATAGGGGGTGTGGGGATAATGCCCCACACTTTCTTGATCCAGTCGTGAGTGGGGGTGATGTGATCAGCATCACACCCCTGACTGCCTTTACCCCCCCCCCCCCAGGGTTTCCCCCAGGTACCCATGTCATTTGACGCTGAATAATAATAGCTTCATTGATTAATCTAATTGTATTAATTTTGAACATTTGCATTGAATCACACAAATGTCTTTGGTGTAAGTTAGAATGCATACTAAAATTGTGAGTCAATTTCAACTTGCATCATTTCTTCATGACAGTGAATGTTTTCCTGTCTGAAAAACAAAGTTAACACATTAGTTATTGATTTGTGCATTATAGTTAAAATATTACTACAGTATTGCAAAGTACGGACTTATTAACCTGTGCCCTTATCATTGGTTTCATTATTGTTGTGATGAAAGGTTATGAACTAATTTTTGCAAGGAAAAAGGGTATGACAATTATGCAGTGAAACACATTTTTTGTTTGTGGTAGAAATGATTTTCCATATTGGATTCATTATTGTGCCAATCTCAATATATGTTGCACAGAGCCATGTATAGAAACATTGCATCTTTGCTATTAGCAAAGTATAAAAAAATGATGTACGAGTAATTTTTAGGATCCTACAATGAAATATATGTGAATTAACACAAAATGACTGCAGGTTTGTGACTAGACAAATGTCATTTCTGCCTCTTCTCAGGTAATTGTGATTGAATGTGTACACATGCCAAGCTCCATGGTGGAGTGGTTAGCACAGTTTGGTACAATGCTAGATGTCCCAGGTTCAGATCTAGACCTTATTCACTTAGGAGATAACAGTTGGGCTGAAAAGTTTGTAGGCTAACATAGTAAAAAATATTTTTTTGACAAAATTCGATTTTATTATTCGATATAGTTGCCTTTGAGGGCGATACAACAATTATAGCGGTCATACAATTTTTCGATGCCATTTTTATAGTACGATTTCTCTTTAGCCTCAAAATAGGCCTCAGTTTCGGCGATTACCTCTTCATCAGTGCTAAATTTCTTTCCAGCGAGCATTCTTTTAAGATCTGCAAACAGGAAAAAGTCATTGGGGGCCAGATCTGGAGAATATGGTGGATGGGGAAGCAATTCGTAGTCTAATTCATATAATTTTGCCATCGTTTTCATTGATTTGTGACACGGTGCATTGTCTTGATGAAACAGCACTTTTTTCTTCTTCAAATGGGGCCCTTTTTTCGTGATTTCATCCTTTAAACGCTCCAACAACGCTATGTAATAATCTCAGCTATCTTGATCAACTTCACTTTACAATCATTTAAAATTATTTTGTGGACTTTTTTGATGTTTTCGTCGGTAACAGCCTCTTTGGGGCGTCCACTGCGTGCATCGTCTTCGATGCTCATTTCGCCTCGTTTAAATTTAGCAAACCACTTCTCAACGGTTGATTTTCCTGGTGCAGAGTCCGAATAATGTTTATCAAGCCAAGCCTTGGCTTCAACAGTATTTTTTTTCGCCAAAAAGCAATGCTTTATTAACACACAAAATTATTTTTTATCCATTTTTTCACAATAACAAAAGCTCCTTCACTCACAATGCTATATCTCACGAACTAATTATCCGGCAGCTGTGAAATTTATACACGTATCTTTTGAAGGTTAGAACTAAGTAAAAATCACATGGATTTAATTCTAGTAACGCCATCTATGAGTCAGCCTACGAACTTTTCAGACCAACTGTTACATGTACATTTGCACAGTGGTTCAGATTCCACTTTAAACTGTAGGTTCAGTCCTGATTTGCCTATTTATGCATAAAGCCACTTACAAGGAGAGACTACGGCTTGTGATGGAACCTTAGAGTGCCAAAAGTTTTGTTCTCTATTAACTGAAACAGCTATTTCAAGGCATACTCTGTGGTTAACCTTACTCGTTAGCATGTGCCTTTTGCAAGGCAATTTTGACTCAGTGAACTTATGGTTCAACATGATCTTAAGAAGATGAAAAACTTCCCCCCTAGCTAAAGCAATTTACAGAGATATCACCCATAATTTGCATTGTATGATAGTTTTGAGTAATACAAGATCCAAATTTTGGGACTACAGCACTACCCATAGGGCTACTACAAGCTGTAGCCCCTCCTTGTGAGATGAAATTTTATTTCCCCTACTGTGTCCAAACTAATATTTTTGTAGGAATTATTGCAACGTCCAGGTGGCCAAAATTTCCTGTACATTGTTTTAGATTGAGCCTTTATTTTGAAATTCACACACAAAAGAAAGTTGTATTTTTAAGTAAGTCACGAGAAATTAATAATACTGTAAACAGGGTGTCTACCAAAATTCTTGCCCCCCTAATTAGGTATAGTTTGAAATTAAGAAAATATATATTTCTGTTAACTGAACCCCCTAGTGCAAACCTGGTTAGATGAAAACTGAATAACTCAATTTAAATCCACTATACTGTAAAAAAATAGCAAAAATTCTTGACACCCATTTTTCAGAAAAAGTAACAACATGCCAAACTTCTGCTTTCATGGCACCTGAATTATTTTTGTCTGGAAGAGGTGTGATAATTCAGATTGACAGAACAATGCTCCATTAAAACAAGTAGTTTAGGTTTTCTTACTTTCCAAAGATACAGCACTATAAAACTATTCATTACACTCGAAATGTGATTTCCAGAGTTCATGTGGGGAATGCTGTAAAAAAAAAAGTCTGAATTTATCTGGAGTCACATGCTATATCGGCTTAGAGCTAAAATGAATGCAGTGTACACTGCAACTGGAATTATTTTTTATTATTGGCTACAACAATAAAAACTCCTGTGTGTATATATGTAAACTGTACACATTTATTTTCTTTACTTACAAAACCTACAGCACTGTGGGCATTTGGCATAACAATGTCGACATACAAAAATGATTGTTACTCTGCAGCTAAAAAAATTCATCTGATACATGTCATGTAGAGATAATTTTTGTAAAAAATATTGACAAAAATAAACAAAATAAATTGGGATAAGGTTGTCATATTTTACTTGAGCAAGTTGTATCACAAATAAAACTTAGCAATAAAAGTTTAATAAGATATATATGCATATAAAAAGAGTATTAACAATTAAACAAACAAAATTGTTAGACGTCGCACAGTAAATTGTTTATAAACTGTCTATGAAGCTACACAAATATATGAGTTTCTATATGACATTCATTGTACAAAGTTTTTTGTTAGGTTACCAACAAAACACCATAATTTGGTGTTTTTGCTATGTCACAGCTGGAAGCAATGTTATATGATGATATATCTCTGTACATTTTTTTACTGTTTTAAAATTGTCTGTATGTATAAAATGTGACTTCTGTTAGTAACAAGTCTTTTTTTATTAATTAAAATACAGCAGCAGTAGAAAAAACAGATTCATCACATTTCCATCATGACACATTTATCATGGCAATTAAAGAAACCGGAGAATTTCGGTTGCATCCCGTGCACACCACTCTTAACCGGCACAATGGAGTTTGTCTCTGTAGCATGTTTGATTGCAGAGTTATGTCTGCTTAAATTAACTCTGCCACAAACTCTGGTTCTCCATCCTTATTTATTGTCAGTGAAGATCTTGACCTGAAGGGATCTTCACTCGGCAAGTCAGGAACTTGGAATGTTGACCCTGGGTAGCCTAAAGTTTCATCTTGGAGGTTGCTGTACACCTAGAATACAAAAAGGAACAATCACCTTAATGAAAAATTAGGAGGAAACCGGCCCCCCTTTTTTTATTGGTTGTGCAAGCAGCCCCATGTTCTCGATAGGAACCCCCGAAATGTAGGTGTCCATTCAGCATAGTGAAGACAATTGGGGAGCCACTTGAAAAGAAGTAGCATACTCCAGTCTCTAAGGACAGAAAACATTGGCAGTAGGATTCGATGCGCTGACTATGCATCACCCAGTATCCACTTGACAGGCTCTGGCCCTCAGAGGGCTATTGCACCATGGAGTTTTTTGTATATACGACCAACAAAGTGGACTTTTTAACATTGGTACACTATTGTTCAGATGAAGTGGCATGGACTCCAACTGTCCAACCTTATAGAATGTGCCACTTTATGTGAACAGAAGTGTAAAGGGAAAATCATCTGCCATTAAATATCTTAGGATTTAATTCTTCACTGTTAAACCACCCTTGATTCTGGTATTATCGTATCATAGCCAAAACCGTAAGACCACTGCTGGTCCTATGGCCTGAACCAGGAAGGTTGTTTCTGAAAAACTACTATATTTCAAATTCTGAAAAAAATACATTTGTTTAGAATTTCTTCCAGAATCTTAGTGCGATTTTAATTTTGCTATATATCTGTGGGAGAAAATAGACAAATATCTAGACAACAGCTTACCATATGTACTAGAAGAAATTCTGTGTGTCCGCATTGCACAATTGGATTTCCAATTAATTTCAAAGGCTCACTGCCCTCATTCACTAAGGGTATGCCATCTTAAGCGGAGATGGTAGCGCATCACTTCTTTGTTAGTTCCTCGGGGTGGTAGTTGCATTTTCTCCTGTTTGGTGGCACTGGTGTGTGTTTTCTGACTGGTGACATTGCCAGGTGGTGCTTGAGGAGCTGGGCCATCTGCTGCGTTGTGTTGCTTGCTGTGGTGTAGTTCCTGTTCTTCATGTGGCTGGAGTGGGTGCACTGCATCATTTCTTTTTGTGGTCTGTGACTTTTCGCAGGACAGGGTGCCAAGCCTGTCCATTGTCCAGGTTCAGCTCTGGTTTCTGTTGGATGATAGCATGGGTTTCTTTGATGGTGTTTTCTATGATAGAGCTGGTCGGGTGAAGTATGGATGTGGAGGAGATGGTGTGGTTTGTGGTGTGGAGGTGTTGTGAAAGGCCTGATCTTGGTGTGTCTTTTCTTGGTATCTTTTATGTGGTCATCGATACATGTGCACCATGCAGATTGTTCTGTCGATGTAGCTGTCGTGGCATTGGCATGTGGCCTTGTAGACACCAGGGGATGCAAGCTTGGGTAGGGCTCTTCCAATTTGGAATACAGGTTTGTGTGCCAGTCGGATGTGAAGGGTTTGAGGGCCTGATGTGGTGGGGTGGTATGGGAAAGTGATCCATTTGGGTTTGTGATTTTGGTTTGGGTTATCTCTGTCTTGTGGGGGTGTAAGCTGGGCTTCTTCTTTTGTGTTTTGTTTTTCTTTTTTGGGGGTGGGGGGTGGATGTACTGGGTGTCTGAGCCTGGTTTCCTGTACACTGAGGTGATGAATTTGTGGATGCTGAGGATGACAAATTGAGGTGGCCATTTTCTTCCTTTTCAGTGGCAAATTTTGTGTTGAGATGTATGTTGATGAGGGCAGTTAGGAGGCAGTTTAGGTTTTTGTCCCTCAACAACATACATCTCAACACAAAATTTGCCACTGAAAAGGAAGAAAATGGCCACCTCAATTTGTCATCCTCAGCATCCACAAATTCATCACCTCAGTGTACAGGAAACCAGGCTCAGACACCCAGTACATCCACCCCCCACCCCCAAAAAAGAAAAACAAAAACACAAAAA